>NC_073240.2:96210909-96513939 GCF_029281585.2 Gorilla gorilla gorilla
GTCACACACCACTGCTAAGACAAATAAGCACTGCCTTCCCACCTCCAATGGGAGAAGACAATTGAAAACTCCAGTGTAATCCCATCACTTTGGGAGGCCAAGGTGGGCAGATCACCTGAGACAAGCAGTTCAAGGTCAGCCTGGTCAACATGGTGAAACCCCACCTCTACTAAAAATACAAAAATTAGCCAGGCATAGTGGTGGGCACCTGTAATCCCAGCTACTTGGGAGGCTGAGGCGGAGAATCTCGTGAACCTGGGAGGCGGAGGTTGCAGTGAGCCAAGATCATGCCACTGCACTCAAAAAAAAAAAAGGAAAAGAAAAAGAAAACTTCAGTTGAAAACTCCATCTCCAGTGAGAGAAGACATCAAAAACATATCCCTTGCACCCTGCTCTATACACCTTTTCCTGTTGCTGATTTTAATCTGTAACTTTTCTCTGCAATAAATAACAACTGTAAGTTGCTTGAAGACATAAAATGATCTTTTTTGAGTTCTAAATTCTGTGAATCCTTGTAGTGAGTTATTGACTTGAGGGTGATTTGGGAGACCTCCTAAACTTCTCATCCTGCTGAAAACCAAGATGTCTCAAACTGTATTAAAAAAGACAATAAATAGATGCCACCATTGAGATCACAGAAATATTAGAACTATCTAACAAAATTCCAAACCAGCTATAATTAAAATGCTTCAACAATCAGGTATACAAACATTGTTGAAACGAATGAAAAAAAAAAAATAGATGGCCTCAGCAGAGAAATAGGAAATCTCAACAAAGAAGTAGAAAATATAAAGAACACGTTTTATAAATTTTAGACTTTTGAAATTTTAAAACCAAAAAATACAATGACCAAATTAAAACAAAACAAACGTAAAAATCTGTGAATGAGCTAAACTGCAGAACGGAAAGGTCAGAGCAAGAAATTAGTGAATTGGAAAACAGAATAATAAAAGTTGCCACATTTTAACAAAAGATAAAAAATAGACTGAAAAAAATGAACAAAGCCTCAGGGACCTGAGGGACCACAGCAAAAGATCTAGCATTTATGTCACTGGGATCTGAGAGAATGGAGGAGAGAGAGCAAAGATGAAAAAATACTCAGAGAAATAATGACTAAAAATATAGTTTGTTTTTTGTGAATTAAAAAAATAAGAATAGCATTAAATGTTGAAAAAGAAGCCCAAATTTTTCAAATTTGGCATAAGATACAAATCTACAGTTTCAAGAAATTGACAAAACCTCAAACAGAAGAAGCCCAAAGAAATACATGCCAAGACGGGTCATAATTACAATTCCAAAAGTACATAAAAACAAAAAAAAAATCAAAGTGGTGAGAAAGAAAAACAAAACCTAACCTATAGGAGAAAGAATTCAAATGATAGTGAATTTATCCTCAGAAACCATGGAAACCAGAAAAATGTAGCACCATATTTTTCAAGTGCTGAAAGCAAATAACAGCCATCCCATAATTATATATCCAACAAAATTTCCTTCAGTAGTGAAAAGAAAATCAAGATATTTTCAGATAAAGAGAAACTAAGAAAATTTGTTGCCAGTAGATCTATTCTAAAATAATAGCCAAAATAACTCATTTAAACAGAAAAAGCAATAAAGAAGGAACATTAAAATATAAGGAAAGAAGAAAGTATATGGTAACCCAAAATATGAGTAAGTTCTACAGAATGCCCTTTTCTCAGTTTCCTATATTATTTCCCCATCCTCCTTGTGTGATTCTAAATGTGTGTAAAGAAAATATTTAGGATAATTATATTCTAATTAGGGGAAAGTAAAGAAATATAAAGGTAGGCAAGGTTTCTATAATCAAAGTTGTAAGATCACTACACTAGTAGACTATTAGTCATGTATATTTAATGTAATTAATGTATATTTAATGTAATACCTAGAGAAAACACTAAAATAGCTGTAAAGGAGACACATTCAAAACATTATATCAAAAGGGAATTCTAAAATGTGTTCATGTAACCCATAGGAAGATAGGAAAGATACAACAGAAACAAAAAACAGAGTGAATAAAAAGAATGCAAAACAATAACACGTCAGACTTCATCCTAACATACAAATATTACATTAAATATAAATGGTCTAAATGCACCAGTTAAAGTACTGGTAGAGTGATAGTAAAAGGAAGAAAAAAGAGATCATGCAAACATTAATTAAAGTAAAACAGTAGTGGTTATATTAATATCAGATAATGTCAATTTTAGAGCAAGGAAAATTACCAGATATAGAAAGGGACTTAATAAGAAAAGAGTCTATACAAGAAGATATAACAATACTAAATGCGTGTATAGCAAATAACAAAGCTGCAAGATATGTGAAGCAAAAACTGATAGAACTGAAAAGACAAAGACAAATTCACAACTGTAGTTAAAAAACTCAACTTTCCTCTTTCAGCAACTGATAGAATACCTCGACAGGAAATCAGCAATGATATAGAATAACTCAACACCATGAACCAACAGAATTCAGTTGACATTTATAGAACCCTTCATGGAACAGCATGATATACATTCTTTTCAAGTACTCACAGAACATATACCAAGATAAAGCATATCCTTAACCATAAAACAAACCTCAACAAATTAAAAAATAATAAAATCATACATAATGTGACATAAGATTACAATAAAACCTAAATAGAAATCAACATAAGAAAGATGGCAGTAAAATCTTCAAACACTCAAAAACTAATTAATGCATTTCTAGATAGAAGGTCAAAGAGAAAGTCTCAAAAGAAATTTAAAAAAAACTAAATTGAACCAAATTAAAATGAAAAACAAGAAATCAAACTAGTGGGATTCAGCTAAAGCAGTCTTGATAGGAAAATGTGTAAGTCTAGATGCATACATTAAGAAAGAAGAAAAGTCTCAAAATAATTTAATCTCTCACCTCAAGGACTTGAAAATAAAAACAGCAAAATAAACACAAAGAAAACAGAAGGAAGAAAATAATAAACATAAAAACAGAAAATGAAACTGGAAAAAAGAAAGGCAATAGAGAAAATCAATGAAACATAGCTGGTTCTTCATAAAAAGTCAATACAATTGACCAAACTTTAGCATGATTGACAATGATAGAAGAGAGAAAACACAAATTACCAATATTAAGAGTGGAACAGGAAATATTATGGCAGATCCTGCAAATATTCAAAGGATAAGGAAATATTTTCCATAATTTTACACACATAACTTTGACAATTTAGTGAAATGGACCAGTTACTAGAAAAACACAAACTTCCAGAACGTACTCAATATATCATAGATAATTTGAATAGTTCTATAAATATTAAGAAAATTAACTGCATAATTAATTAACTCTCAGAAAAGAAATAGTTAGGCGTGGATCAATGACCAAGTGAGGTTTATTCTAAGGATGCAGAATGGTTCAATATTCTGACATCAATCCATGTAAGCCATCATATTAACAATCTAAAGAAAAACATATTGCACCACTATATCAGTCTGTGCAGGAAAAAGCATTTTACGAAATGCAACACCCTCTCATGATTAAAGGAAACAAATAGACAACTCTCAGATTAGTAGGAATAGAGGGAAAATTTCTCAATTTGAGCTATGAAGAAAAATCTACAGCTAACATTGTACTTGATGATCAATAGGACAGGGCAGAGAACTCATACCCACACAAATAAGCCAAATTAATTTTTGACAAAGGTGCAAAGGAAATTCAATGGAAGAAAGCCTTTTCAAGAAATGGTGCTAAGGAAATTAGCATACAGAGGCAAAACAGAAAAATGAACTTTTAAATAACCTACATCTTGTACAAAAATTAACTCAAATGACTCAAGGATTTAAATGTAAAATGTAAAACTATAAAACTTTTAGAAAAAAAAAAACAGACGACCTTTGGAATCTAGGGCTAGGCAAAGAGTTCTTAAACTAGTCACTAAAAACAAGTTTTATAAAAGAAAAAATTGATAAATTGGACTTCCCCAAAATTAAAACCTTTTTTTTCTGTGGAACAGCTTGTTAAGAGGATGAAAAAAACAAGCTTCCGACTGGGAGAAAATATTTGCAAACTGAAAAAAGACTGGTATCTAAAAATATATTAAGTACTCTCAAAACTCAACAGTAAATAATGATAATCCATTTACAAAATGTGGGGAAAAAAACATGAAGAGATATTTTACCCAAGGGAATATACAGATGGCACATATACATATGAAAAAATGTTCAATTTGATTAGTCTTTGGGGGAATATAAATTAAAATCACAAGATAGCCACTGCACACCTAACAGTATGGCTAAAATTTAAAAACTGTATACATATATGTGTGTACATATATATGTAGAAACACACATATACATACGTACACACAATATACGTGTATACACAATGAATTATGTATATGTATATGTATATATGCAAAACCAAAAAATAGTGAAAGGGAAATATATATATATAGTCAAAAGCAAATATATGTATATATTTTGACTATATAGATAGATAGAGAGAGAGTCAAAAGCAAATACTGGCAATGCTGCAAAGAATCTGGATCACTCATACATTGCCAATGAGAATGTTAGATGTTACAGCCATTCTGGAAAACAGTTTGGCAGTTTCTTAAAAAACTAAACATGCTATTAACATGTGGACATGTGCTATTAACAAGTGCTGGATTTATACCAGAGACAGGAAGGCTTATGTTCACACAAAAACCTATACATGAATGTTTGTGGCTATTTTATTTACAATAGACCAAAACTGAAAATAACCCAGAATGTTCTTTAATGAGTGAATGGTTAAGCTAACTGTGGTTCATCGATACAAAGAAGTATTCCTAAGCAATGAAAAGGAATGAATTATTGACACACTCAACCTGGATGAATCTCCAGAGAATTGTGTTGAGTAATTAAAGAAATCTTCAATCTCAAAAAGTTACATAGTTTATAATTTCCTTTACGTAAGATCCTTGAAATGACAATATTATAGAAATGTAGAACAGATAAGGGGAATCAGGGGTTAAGGAAGGGGTTGAGAGAAGGTAGCTAAGTGTGACTATAAAAGGGTGCCATTATAAACCCTTGTGATAATGACAATGTTCTCTATTTTGACTGTATCAATGCCATTATCCTGGTTATAATATTATATTATAGTTTCCAATATGTTACCATTGGGGGAAACTGGATAAAGGATGCAAGAGAGCTCTTTGTATCTCAAAATTTTAAAAAGTTTGGTAAAAAAGATAAAATTGTTGATGTTTTCGTTATAAGAGTATGTATTTTTTTTACCAGTAGTTCCATTACTTTCAGTGCTTTTGCATGTCTCCCACATGATAAGCTTAATAATGCTGATAAAATGCTTCACATCTCAGCACAAGTACAATGCACATGCTGTAAACTAGAAAGCACAATGGATGCAAATGAAATTGCTCTTCTGCCAACCCTGCTTTAAGTGACTATCCTTTACTCATACCTCAGGGCTCGGGTTATATGACTTCACAAGATCCACCTCTTTATCAGGTCAGGTGTTCCTGATACTATTTTAATTATGGGTTTTTATTTTGTTTATATTTATTTATTTTTGATATGGAGTTTTTCTCTTGTTGCCCAGGCTGGAGTGCGATGGCACTACCTTGGCTCACTGCAACCTCTGCCTCCCGGGTTCAAGTGATTCTCCTGCCTCAGCCTCCCAAGTAGCTGGGATTACAGGCATGTGTTAACACGCCCAGCTAATTTTTGTATTTTTAGTAGAGACGGGGTTTCACCGTGTTAGCCAGGATGGTCTCGATCTCCTGACCTCGTGATCTGCCCGCCTCGGCCTCCCAAAGTGCTGGGATTACAGGCGTGAGCCACCGCGCCCGGCCGAGACAGGGTTCATCATGTTGGTCAGGCTGGTCTCGAACTCCTGACCTCAGGTGATCCGCCCTCATCGCCTCCCAAAGTGCTGGGATTAAAGGAGTGAGCCACTGCGCCTGGCCTAATTATGGATTTTTATATGACTTCTTTGCTAGAGTGTAAGCTTTTGGAGGGTAGGTTCCATGATTGTGTTCCTCATCACTATGTTCCAAATGCCTAGGTCGATGTCTGCCTTAGAAAAGGCAGTCAACAAGAAGACATCCAGTGATGTGTCACGCTGTTCTGCAGAGCATGAGGATGACATGGTGCTGTGGTACCAGCACTTGCGAGTGATCTGTGACAAGTTTGAAAGTTTCAAAGGAAAAAAATTAAATAATGTAGTTCACATACGTTTTAAGTTTAAAATGTAAGCTTTATTGTTATTTTAATAGAAATTTTCTTGCCTCATTATTATCAGTTTCTTAAAGATAGTTCTTATCAAACAAAGAGTGAATTAGTCAGATAATGTTTATTTATATCAATTTACCAAGGTACAACTCATCCCTGCTAACATTTTACAAATCATTAGAAATTTTATTTTCTATGTTTCATTAACTACGTAGTTTTTAATTTTTGCTATCATGACTATATTAGGTTGTTCTTGCATTGCTGTAAACACCCGGGGCCGTATAATTTATAAAGAAAAGAGGCTTAATTAGCTGATAGTTCTGCAGGCTGTACAAGCATGGCGTCAGCTTTGCTAAGCCTTTGGGGGCCTCAGGGAGCTTTTACTCATGGCAGAAGGCCAAGTAGGAGCAGGAATAGAGCAGGAATGTCACATGGCAAAAGCAGGAGCAAAGGGGCGCCATATACTTAAACAAACAAATCTTGCAAGAACTCACTATCACGAGGACAGCATGAAGCCATGGGGAATCTGTCCCCATGATTCAATCACCTCTTACCAGGCCCCACGTTCAACACTGGGGATTACATTTCAACATGAGATTTGGACAAGGGCAAACATCCGAACTATATCAATGACTATACTGCTTTGTATCTTCAACTGCCCAAAATAGATATTTGGCTAGTTCATTGAGCTGTAAAAAGTAGTGCACCATTACAACCTAGAATATTAGCATCAATAGAAACAATGCCCAGGTCTCCAGTGTGAATACATATTGTGAACCTGCATGTACTGTTACAATTGAATTTGGCCTGGTGGCCAAAAAGAAGTGTAATTAGAAGCATGACAATGAATATCTGAGAATTGAATTTTACAGTACAAATTAACCTTTCACTGGTCCCCAGACTGTTAACTAGTGTGAAGTTTAGTCAAAGACTAACAAGAAACAGGAGCTTTGTGTTCTTACAAAACATAATCTATCAACTTTATGATAAGCCAATTTAGTTCTGTTTTTTTTTTCCTCCCTAAAATGAGCACAAAATACCTGTCATGCTTTTTAGTAAAAATAAAGAACAAACTGGAATTACGGAGGGGTCTTTCAAAGTTGCACAACTTTCACCTTGAATAGCCACAAGTTACACAGGAGACTTGTGAAATTAGTCACATGTAAAAAAATATATATTATTTTTGGAAGAAAAACAAAACTATCAATTGATCATTATTTTTTTTAATGGAGTTTCACTCTTGTCGCCCAGGCTGAAGTGCAATGGCACAATCTTGGCTTACTGCAACTTCTGCCTCCCGGGTGCAAGCAATTCTCCTGCCTCAGCCTCCTTAGTAGCTGGGACTACAGGCATCCGCCACCATGCTTGGCTTTTTTTATTTTTAGTAGAGACGGGGTTTCATCTTGTTGGTCAGGCTGGTCTCGAACTCCTGACCTCAGGTGATCCACCCGCCTAGGCCTCCCAAAGTGCTGAAATTACAGGCATGAGCCACTGGGCCCAGCCAATAAAATTATTTTATGAAGTAATATTATCATTGGGTAGGTAACACTGATCGTAAGGTGGGAGCTGCAGTTCTATGATGAGGGTGTTCTTGCAGCTCTGGCATGGGTATACATAACTTACCTGGAGCTAAAAGAAAAAACTTTATTCTCTCACACCTTCCCTCCATTATTCTTCACCCTTTCAAACTCATACAGTGGGGCTTGCCATTTCCTGGCCCCTGAATTGAAAGCTAATTTGAGTCCTATGATTTTCAGACTTGAAAAACATCCTTTAATCTTTAAGATTTAAATAATCTCTGTTCAGGAATTAAATGCCTAGTCAATAAGCAAAAACACATCTCAAGTAAGCTCCTTCTCTCCCCTTGGTTTGAGTCAGCTTTGATAGTTTCGCATAGAACCCATGAAAAGTGGCCACCACCTTCTTTATTCCCTTGATGAGTTTTTCTTCCCCTCCCTCATCATTGTGAGCCAAGGCTGTGTTTTCCTCTTGACTGGGGTCAGTATGATTTGCTTTCCTCTGGCCATGTTGGATTGGTTTCCTCTGGCCATGGTGCATATCTTGAGCTAACTTTGCTTGGTCTCTAATGGTAGATAAATTCTCCTCCTTGTTTGGGGCCTAGTAAGGATTCTACTATTAGCCCCCACTAGACCTTAGAGTCTACTTCTCATGATGGGAACAATTTAGTTTCTTCCAAAAAGTCACTCACGTATCTATCAGCTATGCTGTGTTTCATCCTATGTTAGTTCAATATTTCCTCCAGGCAGTTCATCTGGGAAAAATTAATATGTCTCCAGGCTGCTCCCTCTCCCTGACCTTGTCCCTATCTAGACTGTAAGAAAACCCTCACTGATTCTGGTGGCTTCATGAGTGTAAGTGCAACAGGCTTCTAACATGGGCCATTTATTTCCCCTTCTTTCTCCTTTGGCCAGTAATGACAGACTTTCCTACCTAGATTTTTCCACTTGGTTAATATGTACTTAGCCTCCTATTTTTAAATGTTGTCCACTATGTGCCACCTTAGCCTTCCAAACTTTAAGAATTATATACTAAAATTCTCTAAGTAATCTCTATGAAGCCTACCTCAACGGATTTAAGATAAGGAGAAGTATTTCATTCTTCTGCCCTTTAGGAAAAGTAGTGAAAAAAACAGGCTGTAGCATTAAAAAAATTCTCAAAGAAATCCTCCAATTTCTATCTTAGATTTTATAGTCTGGAGGTAGGTGATAGGAGAAGGTTGCAAAACAAGTTTTTATATATACTCTTTGCAAATCCTGAAAAGATTGCCTAATTTTTTTTTAGGGAATATGGATTTGATGGATGCTATTTTTAGGGATGGGTAAGAGGGGACTCCGCAGAAATCGAGACAAAAACCGCAATTTTAATACTCTGTTATATATAGTGCATATATGAAAGAAGAGTGCTTGATGAAATTGTGTTTATTGTTGACAAGCTGTGCTCCAGAAGATGTGAGTATTTAATTAATTATTGATCATTGGGCATAAGGTGAAGTAAGATTAGAAAAGTCACATTGGAACCAGGGACAACAGACCACCCTCTAAGTGTGCAGCAATAAACACCATTGTTATAGGAATAAAGTAGGTTGTAGGAGAAAAACAGAGAATAGTTGGCCAACAAGTTTACCCCAATGTGCATTCAGTATTAAGAAGTTCTATAGAAAGTTGTTACTATGATAATATTGAGGCCAGCCTCTTCAGTGTCCCGGAGGAAGAAATTATTAGTGAAGCCAAGAATCTCATTTTCCAAAGAAAACAATATTTCATCCATGCTAATGAAACTTTATCATTTGGGTTTATTAACTGTAAAATTATATACAAAAGCTTTTTTCAGGAGATGGATAAAGCCAGAAGACTCTTTTTATGACTTCAAAAGATACATCTTAGTTACTCATTATTTTGAATTACCTGAACCTAATTATATGGTATTCATATAATGATTATTATTTTTGAAAAGAAAAAGCGTTAACATTTTTAAGGGGGCTCAATATTTTTCATTTTAACAAAAATGAACTGATGATATATTATTGAGGCTATTAAAAATACTTTAAATTCTGTACTACACATGAAGAAACATTTTTCAAGGCTGAGTACAACCAAGAGAGGATTAAGAATCCAATGCAGCCATCTCCCATTCCAGCTTTTGAATGTCAGGTGAGATTGAACATGGCATCTGATGATGTGCTAAAAGGAGTCTTCTGGGAGAAACATCTTCATAATTCAGGGCACATATTAGATCCAAATATACGGAATTGTCTGACAGATGCCACCAAACAGTTGCTGCCATTACTGATAATCTGTAATTGTGACTTAAAATATTTTCCAGTTTAGTAAAAAGAAAAAGAAAATAAACTGATAAGCAAACATATGATAGTTGAGCCAGCTGTAGTTTAGACAACAAAATAGTTTCCACAGCTTTGAGACTATTTATTTTGCTTTCTTTGTTCTATGTAAGAAGATTTCAAATGTTTAACTATTGTTACTAAATGGGTTATCATGCATTTTACTTTATATAATTTCCTAAGGTTTGTGATCATTGCTAAATACCCATTACATGACATGAGCACCAAGATCACCATTGATGCCCTTCCCCATATTTGTACACCTATCTCCTAGCACTCTGTGCAATGTGTAATTGTGCAAAATCTGTGTCAGATCCAAAGAAGCAGAGACAATGATTTACTCTTCAGCCCCTGACCATAATCATGCTTTCTGCAAAGATCTCCTCTATATATTTAAAGTTTCATCAGCATGGAGGAAATATTGCCATCTTTGGCCTCAGTTAACCCTTTCACAAATCTTATGTCATAGATTGAATAAGTATTCCTGTACTACAAATGGAGAAATTGGGGGTGGGAGAAACTGAATGACTTGCTGCTCTCTATACAGCAAATTATAACTGAAATTAGGCCTGACACCTATCGCTCCTGTGGCTTATACTTTATCACCAATACATTGAGAACCACAAAGATCCTTGGCTCTGAGAGTGAATGAGTCTTAGCATGGTAAGGAATGTGAAAAAGTGCAAAAGTATAACACATTTTAAAAAATCATCTTCATTCTTTAAGAATTTGAACTTACTGCCCATCATGTTCATAAGCCTCCCCTCCCCAGCTTTTTTTCATTAAACTACATAAAATTAATCTATAGTTTTAAAGTTAGGAGTTTCATCTGGGGCACCAAATATCAATTGTACGTAATTTGCAAAGGAACAATTAGTGTCTATAAATGTATATATACATATATATATATATTTTATTCTAAAATAAAACAATAGGAAATTATTGAGTTCATTTAAAAAAACTGGCCAGATTCCTCACATTCCTCAGAATGGCCACTGCCAGAAAAAGCATAAAACAATTGGTGGTATGGATGTGGAGAAATTGAAATGCTTGTGTACTGTTGGTGGGTACCATGGACTGAATTATATTTCTCCAAATTTATACATTTAATCTCTAACCCCCAATGTGGCTGCATTTGCAGATAGGGCTATCAGGAGATAGTAAATTTAAATGAGGTCTTAAGGATGGGCCCTTAATTCTATATAGAATTTGTGGCTATAGAAGAAGAAAACGAGTCTCTTTCTCTTTCTCTCTGCATCATGTAAAGACATAGTGAGAAGATGGCTGTCTGCAAGCCAGGAAGAGAGCCCTCACCCTAAAAGGAACAGGTGAACACCTTAATCGTAGACTCTTCAGCCTCTAGAACAGTGAGAAGATAAATTTCTGTTGTTTAATCCACCCATTCTCTGGTGTTTGTTATGGCAGCCTGATCTGGCTGATAGAGTAGGAATTTAAAATCTGACACATTTTAAAATATCTTCATTCTTTGAGAATTTGAACTCGGCCATCATGTTCGTAAGCCTCCCCTCTCCTCCTTTTTTTCAATAAACTACATAAAATTAATCTGTAGTTTTAAAGTTAGCATTTCGTCTGGGTCACCAAATGTCAATTGTACATAATTCACAAAACAATTAGTGCATATAAACGATACGTATAAATATTATTTTAATAATGAAAGAATAGGAAATTATCATTTGAAAAACTAGCCAGATTCCTAGTGGTACAGTCACTATGGAAAGCAGTTCAACAGCTCCTCAAATAATTAAAAATAGAATTACCATATAATCCAGCAATTCTCCTTGTTGGTATATGCCCAAAAGAATTGAAAACAGGGTCCCAAAGAGATATTTGCACACCCATGTTCATAGAAGTAGTATTTATAACAGCCAAAAGGTGGGAACCACCCAAGTGTCCATGCACAAATGAGTGGATAAACAAAAAGGTGGCACATACCTACAGCTGAATATTATTCAGCCTTAAAAATGAAGGAACTTTTGATGCGTGTTATCACATGGGTGAACCTGAAGGCATTATGAAATATGCCAGTCACAAAAAGACCAATATCATATGATTCCACTTATGTGAAGTATCTGGAGTAGTAAAATTTATAGAGACAGAAAGAAGAATGGGTGATCCCAGAGGCTGGAAGAAAATGGAAGTAGGAGGTTATTGTTTTAACGAGTACAGAATTTCAATTTTCCAGGTGAAAATGTTCTGGAGATTGCACTACAATGTGAACATATTTAATATGACTGAATTGTACACTTAAAATGTAAATGTTATCTTATATATATGTTACTTAAATTTTAAAAAAAATTAATTGAGCAGATTTACAGTTGGGATCTGCCGTGAGCATGGCCCTTTGCAGTACTGAGCACTTTTCTAACATTCAGAACCACCAATTCTTAACCACAGTTGATCACGATTGCAAAGGTCCTGTAAGTTTATACGTTTATCTACATTTAGATTCCAAATGTTCTCAAATAATGGCTTTAGCTCCCTATATTTTGCTTGTGTAGGACAATTGTGTTTATTCTTCACTTTGATGGAAAGGGGAGTTAGAGGAAGAAAATAATGGGAAGCCTCTCCACCAGGAAATTAAATGCTGCCTTCTGCATTATTTGTGGGTCTGAGATCCTTGGGTTTATATTATGGCATATGTTTTTAATATGTGTACATCAGCAGACACTTTATTCTTTGTATTTTTCGTGCTGGAGATTTCAAAGCACTTCGTGAATAACAATTTCCTGAGATGTAAGCTTCTGGAAGCTAATTTTTTTTTGTCGTGTCTGAGAAGAGAACATGAGCTTTATCTTGAAAAGTGTAGGGGAATGTTGAAAAGAAAGTTTATCTGTGTGTAGGTGCAGGTTGTGGAGTGTGAGGTGTGAGGGAAAGACACAGGAAAGGAAGGTCCCCCTTCGGCCTCTTGAGGTGAAGTTTATGAAAACAATATAATAATAATTATGCTATTTATAATGGGATTTAATCATGATAACTCATTATTGCCTCCCTTGAATAAATTAAAGATCCAAAGAGCATACAACCATGGTAACATTGAACCCTTGTTAAGAATTGGGACTTGTGAATGTGGGTGAGGAACAAAAAGGAGAAAAATAGTTTCAGTTTCTGACACTGAACAACTTCCAATGTGTATTAATGTTCTGTTGCTGTGTAATAAATCACCAAGAATGTAGCAGTTTAAAACAACACAAATTAGGTAGTGAGCCTGGCCTCTGCCTTCCAGCAGAAGGCCAGTGTGGTTTAATGTCACAAACTCTGCATGGACTCTCCTCAGCTGCCAATGTCTGCAGCAAACACATCATACCTCATAGTCTCCAACTTCAGCTGAGCCTCAGTGTCACTTGTTAGTTCTTCTAAGACTCCAGTGGCCTCATATTGGCCAGGATTTCTTACATCATTGACTCTGGTCAAGAGCTCCTCCTCTGTGCCTCATGGCACCTGGAGCATACAGCTCCCATCGCTTACCATTTTGAAATGACACCTTATCTAGAGATGTCCCTCTCTCCTTGAATAGATAGTGTGGTAGGCAGTATTCTAAAACAGCCTCCAGGATCCCTACCCCCTCCTATGCATGCCTTGTCTTAGTTCCTCCTTGTAAGTGTGAGTGAAACCTTTAAATTAGATGGGACATCACTGTGTTTATGTGACCTTACATGGCAAATGGGGATATAGCAAATATAATTAAGGTCGCTAATCAGTTGGCTTTGAGTTAATCAGTAGGGAAATTATCTGCTGAGCCTGACCTCATCACCAAGCCCTTAAAAGGGGCAGGGCCTTTTTGAAGTGAGAGAAATTTCACAGGAGGGATGGAAGGGCTGGTTTTGAAAATGGAAGCATCTTTATCACATGAACTTAAGAACTGCCTATAGGGGTTGAGAGCAGTCCTTGGTCAAGAAACAGGACCTCAGGTCAACAGCCACAAGGAGATGAATTCTGCCAACAACCAACCAGTGAGCTTGGAAGGTGATGTCGAGATGGGATTAGAAGCACAGCCAGCCCACAACTTTGTCAGACCCTGCTGGAAGGCCAAGGTCAAGGATGACTTCCTCATTTGTGGCACCTAGTGCAAAATGAATATAGGGGCCCCTTGTTCAAAAAGCAGTGAAGGCTGAGTGCGGTGGCTCGTGTCTATAATCCTGGCACTTTAGGAGGCTGAGGAGGACAGATCACCTGAGGTCAGGAGTTCAAGAACAGCCTGGCCAACGTGGCCAAACCCCATCTCTACAAAAATACAAAACTTAGGCATGATGGTGGGTGCTTGTAATCCCAGCTACATGGGAGGCTGAGGCTGGAGAGCCGCTTGAACCTGGGAGGCAGAGGTTGCAATGAGCTGATATTGTGTCATTGCACTTCAACCTGGGTGACAAAGCGAGACTCCATCAAAAAAAAAAAAAAAAAAAGCAGAAGAAAGGTATTTTCCTTTCTTCCATGATCTCTCTCTTCACCTGTGAAGGCATTTTTTATTGGCTATTTGTTGCTGAGATGCTCCCTGTGGCTCCAGGGTACTCTTGAGGTTGGTGTAGATACCCATAGCTCATGACTTGAAGTGCAGGTGCCCAACCTCGATCATCTTGTTTCTCCAGGATTCAGTGCAGGTGAAGGGCAGCAGTGATTTTTTTAGTAGAGGTGAGGGAGCAGACAGGTAAAAACTTATCCCAAGGTGGTGAACAGGTGGTGGCAAGTAGGTCCATGCATGAACAGAGGGTCCCAGCCCCTGACACATGTTCATTGACCCATTGGACTTCACCAGCAAAATACAAATGCAAAGATAGTTATACAAAATTTTAAGATTATGAGTAGAAAATCATAAGCCACTGATGAGGGCCACCTTCTGAGGATGTGGTGCTATGTGGGTGTATGGTCTCATGCCCTTGAGGCTGGCCCCAGCAGAAGTAGAAGGTAGAGAGCATGAGGCCATGGATAATGCCGGTTTGATGATATTTGGGATATTATCCATAGAGTTCTAGGTTAAGCACAGAAAGGAAAAGATGCCAGGAATGTCCTGAGAGTAGAAGTGCAGGGATCAGGCACTAGAAGTCTTGGTAAAGTTGAAAAGTAGGTGGAGTATGGTGTATAGAGTGAGAAAGGGCCGAAAAGCCAGGAAGTAGTGATCTAAGATTGAAATGTGAGTCTGACATTTTTGTGGCTGTGGTAAAGGAGGCTGAGGTGTTATAAAAAGCAAATAATTCTGTATTGGGGGCAGTGAAGTTGCCATGAAGATGGGTATCCACAGAGGCTGGTCTTCACACCTTCTTCGTTCTCCTCCTGAACAACAAACCTCTCTCACCCAGATCACCGCAGAAAGTCACGGGACAACAGAGTCACAGTGTTTTAATAACATTACTGTGGCCAGGCACGGTGGCTCATTCCTGTAATCACAGCACTTTGGGAGGCCGAGGCGGGTGGATCACGAGGTCAGGAGTTCAAGACCAGCCTGGCCAAGATGGTGAAACCCTGTCTCTACTAAAAGCACAAAAATTAGCCGGGCATGGTGGCAGGCACCTGTAATCCCAGCTACTCAGGAGGCTGAGGCAGAAAATTGCTTGAACTCAGGAGGCGGAGGTTGCAGTGAGCCAAGATTGTGCCACTGCACTGCAGCCTGGGCAATAGAGCGACACTCCATCTCTCAAAAAAAAAAAAAAAAAAAAAAAAGAATGCAGCCATGCAGCCATGTTGTTGAGAAAGTGTCACTGAGAATGTCCCTTTTTATTTTGTAAATGCATGAGTTGCTTGTTTCCCCGTAGCCTCCTATGAGACATAGAATTTTCAACTGGATATTTTTATGATAAGAAGAAGGTAGTGGAGGAAAGAAAATAGTGATAGGGGCCCTGGAGCATTTGAATGCCATCTGGATTCCTAAGTGTAACCTTGTGGTGAAACTTTTCTGATTAATGTAAGAAACCAGTAGGGACCCACTAGCAGTCTCTGGTCTTCCAGATGATTAGTTTCACGGCCTCTCCTAATGCTGTGGCTGAATTCTTGGTAAATTCTAAGTATCAAATTGTTTTTGGAGTTTCAATATAGATGTAGTCATGCACAACTTGGATTTTTTTTTTAAATGACCTGTTTACCTGTTGCATGGAGATTCTCAGTGCTAAACTTTTCTGGCTCTCTGTTCTGCTAAATGATAGTGTTTCTGTAGAGGAAAACAAAATCCCATTCACAATTTTAATGAAAGTAAATTTCATGGTATTCAGGTGATGAAAAATTTCAATTCAGGAAAAATGTACATTTATATATTTGTATCATCAAAACATCATTCAAAAACAGGTTTAAAAAGCATGTATTCTTGTAACCGGTGTAACGAACCTGCACATTCTGCACATGTATCCCAGAACTTGAAGTAAAATAATAACAAAAAGTATGTGTTCTAAAGAGTTTGTATCTTCTTGAAAGAAGCACGAGGTTTTTTCAAAGTGTACCATTTCTGCTTGAAGCAATATTCTTGCTGTTCACCTAAGAAAAGCAGGAAAAATCCATCAAATCATCTGACATTAGGGGTTTAAGTGCAAGTGAATCCTTTTCAGCCCATTCCAGTGGCTCCAACCAGGCAATGAATTTGCATCTCAGCACCATTAGATGGCCTGGAGTTCTTAATTACCAAACAAATGGAAAGTTGCTGCCTAGTGCTGACGGCTCCTTTGTGTATCATTATTCGCAGAACATGAATGATTAATGGAATTTTCCCAACACAGTCAAAGTTGTTTACTGATGGAATTAAAGCTGAAATTGACAAGGTCCTAGTGGGAAGACTTTTGCTATAATGTCATGGACCTGCCAAGCTCTTCAGATGAAAAATAGGAACAATTAGTGATGGCTCTGAGCAGTTCTGGATATTCTTAAGGCTTGGTCCCCAATGAAATCATCTTTATTTGGATGTTGTATTGGGGAAAGGTACTGACATTTAATCTCTCCATGTGGATTATAAACATCAGTGACAGGGTCTGTGTCCTGATCAAAGCAATGTGCCCAGGTGGGCAGTAAGTTGGCATCATTCCAAAGCCTGAGGCAGAGAGAATGATCGAGATCCAGATCATCCATTTCAACTCCACTACTCTGGAAGTCCCAACACCTTTCTACAGAGGCTCAAGGGTGGTGGCCAGGGCATCAGGGGAAGATGGGGACAATGGTTAATGCCTTGCTTTATGAAGAGTTGTGGCTCTGGAGACAGAATCTTCTTAGTGATTTAGGTAAGGAAAAAAATAGCAATAAAAAGCAAGGTACAGACTAACAGCATAAATAGGCAGGCATAATAATGAGAATCCTACATCTATTCTAAGGTTTTCTCTCAAACTCTGCCTGGAACACAGGGTTACATACTTGTAATTCTGTATCTAGTAACTCCATCCCAGAGTACTGCGAAACCAAAATCCACTCTGACCCAGCTTTGCACCCCACATCCATATTTCTGTCCCACCTTCTTAATGAAGATCATTGCAAGCTTTCTTTTTCTTTGTCAATAGTAGCGTGCAAATAATCCTGCCTCTTTAATTATTTCCAAAATTGACAGCAACTTCTGTGGCATGGTGGTGAATAAGGACTGATGAGTTCAGTGTTCCGGACACTTGGCTGTGACCGTGCAGATGGCACTGATCCTGGGCTCTAGGGCCAGAAATTTGCCTCATTATTAGGAAGTGGCTTGTGAATTTACGGCCATTGTTTCTGTGATGTAAAACCGATCACACCAAATATACATAGAACTGACAATTTCTCATTGTAATTAATCAATGCCGCCATTTTGCAATGAAGGAAGCTCTCTTTGGCAGAGCATGCAGCCTCTTAATCACCACGTAGGTGAAAGTTGCATATGCCTCTGTTACTGGTTTTGATTGGGCATTATTAGCCTCTGACTTGTAATTTTTGGCTTTCCTTAGACATACGAGTGCATGGTGTTATACATGTAATTTATAGATTGGTATTGATTCTGTATATATTATACCTGATGATAAGGAGTTTAAACTTCTTTGAAGGTGAGCTTTATCACTATCTCCTGGAGCGAATAGTGGCTTCTGAATCTTAAATATGCTACATCATGTAAAGTGCTGAATCAGTGTAGAGTCAAAGGCTCTGGATATAGTCAACCTGCTTAGTTTTCCCAAATAGGAGTTTCTGAGAAAACAACTGTCACACATCAGTATCTTTGCAACACTTAAATTTGCAAGATAAAATGAGCTCACTTGTGAACATAAATAATACTTTGCATTCACAAATTAAACTTTGTGGCATTGTTAGGTTGAGCCTTAGACAAGAAAGCAAATACGCTCTTAGAAGATGATGATTAATTTGTATAACACCAACCAAGTCCCAGGTAGGATTCGTGTTTGGTAAATGTTACTGGTGGTGGTGGTGGTGACGTGAATAACAAGATAACAGATAGTGTTCCGTTAATTCCAATTGGCAATAAACTCTGCCAAGTATACTGGATACCGTTCTGTGTTGTTTTCCTGTTGCTTGTTCAAATCAGCTCCAAGTGGGTAAAGCAAAGGGCATGTTTTGATTTTCTAAGAGCTCTCTTTAGGAGATCTAAAGCCTGTGCTCTGCAGACCTTTCTATCTCTGAGTGGGTCAGTGAAGTTTCACAGCTTCAACTATTCCACCGAATGTTCTCTGTGCCATGCAGGCAGGCAGGTGATCAGCTAGAATACCATGCAGAATGACCCCCTATCTCAGTGTATTTCCAAAACCATCAGAGACATATAATCATCCCTTGGAGAGTAGAAGGAACAACAGACCCCTACGTGTCTCAAGTCACCAGGGAAATAGTTATTTTATAATAACCACATTCTCTTTTGCATCATTCTACTTTTTGTCCATAACAGTGGATAACGTGGGCAAACCAGGATGTAGAATACAAAATCTTTTCAAGAGAAAAGATTTTACTTTTTTTTTTCTAAATCAAAATTTAATTGTTTTTATCACTGGGTTTACTACATAGCTCCTGGTTAGAATGAGGTGAGTATACACAATAAATCAGTCATAAATTTGAGGATTTCCTTCCGTCGGATGTGTAGATTCTGGTGAGTATTAATTTGTTGAGATGATGTAAGAATCATAGAATATCCTACAGAGCATAAACAAATGATGGCCCACTGTTTGGTAAAGTGGGATCTGCAGATAATGTTGATACATTCCTTGAGGTACACATATCAGCGAAACTAGTATGTGAGAACCTTGATGTAGCTCTTAAGAGCTTGATGTCCAAGAAAAACTGAACATAGTTCTACCACTTCATCGCTGTATGACTTGCAAAGTTCATTTAACTCTTTGAGCTTTGATTTCCTCAAATCATAAATGCAGTTAAATGCAGTTGTAAAACTTGAGGTACAATTATGATAGGGATTAAACAAGGTAATCTATGTGACTGCAAAGCACAGTGCCTGGAACATGGTAAATAATAAATTGGCCATATTATTGCTATTCTGATATCATTCTCATTATTATGGCATGAAACCTCTGATTCTTCAGTAAATATTACATATTGAATGATCTGGAGTTTTCTTGTGTAGAGGTGACCAAGTAGACTTAATGCTACATTTGAAATTGAAAGTATGTGAGTGCGTAAGTGTGTGCATTTGCCAGGCCTGAGAGGAGTTCAGCACTCTTCATGGCTCAGTGACCCTTGTGATAGAAAGTTGAAGCCTCTAGAGTTAAAAGCCAATGCGTTATTGCACCCAGTGATTCCTTAAAACTTATGAGTCAGAAAAAGTGGAGAATGAGTCGTTCTCTGAACTTGTTACTCCCTGAGATAATTACTTACAATTAGCTCCACTATTTTTCTCTTTCTGCCACAGCCAAGTTTTCTCGAATGTCCTGTTACTGTTAGTCTCCCCTCCTATTTCTATGCTTGTTTGTTTATAGCAAACCTGAAAATCTCATGATAATATCTACAATGAGGGATTGGGGCTACGTGTTAGTATGTAGAAACTATCCATCCACCAGAAAGAAGGCAGCCTTACAGGAAGTGCTGCCTTCTTACCCAGGCCTAAGCGGAAGAAACTCACTCAACAGATTTTGTAGGGAGACACAGTGAAGTAAAGAGAAAAAAACTGAGGAATGTTTCTTTTCTCTCTCTCTCTTTTTTTTTTTTTTTTTTTTTTGAGACAAGGTTACACTGTGCCACCCAGGCTGGAGTGCAGTGGTGTGATCACACGTCACTGCAGCCTTGAGCTGCCCAGGCTCAAGTGATCCTCCCACCTCAGCCTTCCATAGCTGGGACCACAGGCATGCGCCACCATGCCAGCTAACTTTTTTGTATTTTTTGTAGAGACCATGTTGCCCAGGTTGGTCCCAAACTTCTGGGTTCAAGCAATCCACCCACCTCAGCCTCCCAAAGTTCTGGGATTACAGGCATGAGCCATAGCACCTGGCGAGGAATTTTTCACTATGTCAAATTTTGACAAAAATTTCTTGAAATAAAACTATTACTAGCTCTGTTAACTTGGATATGCTATATAACTCCTTGTGATTCAGCTCTCTCATGTCTAAAATAAAGATAATAGTACCTAACTTATTAAGTTGTTGTGAGGATTATATGAGTTCATTTCTGTAAAACACTTAGAACAGTGTCTGGCACAAGGTAAAAGCTATCTAAGCATTATTAAACATGTGATAAATTAATGAATAAAATAGGAGAATAACATTTTTCTATATCATTGCTTTTCTTCTTGCAAAACTGTATGCATAATTTTTATATCCAGTTGGCCCTCCATATCCATGGGTTTTGCATCCATGGATTCAACCAAATACAGATTTAAAAATTCCAGAATAAAAACTACATCTGTAACAAACACATGCAGCCTTTTTGTCTCATCATCATTCCCTAAACAATACAGTATAGGTAACTATTTATAAAACATTTACATTGTATTATGTATAGTTTTTAGCCTAAAGCTGCCTTCTTACATATTTGAAGTTTAGCCTAAAGTTTTTCCATACATAGGTGATCTCTAACCCAGCTGGATATGTAAGCTGACTATAACCTACCTTTTTTTTTCTTTTAAAAGAGCTTAGTACATTGGAATTTTCCCTTCAGATTTCTTTTTTTTTTTTTTTATACTTTAAGTTCTAGGGTACATGTGCACAACGTGCAGGTTTGTTACATATGTATACATGCACCATGTTGGTGTGCTGCACCCATTAACTCGTCATTTTGATTAGGTATGTCTCCTAATGCTATCCCTCCCCACTCCTCCCACCCCATGACAGGCCCTGGTGTGTGATGTTCCCCTTCCAGTGTCCAAGTGTTCTCATTGTTCAGTTCCCACCTATGAGTGAGAACATGCAGTATTTGGTTTTTTGTCCTCACGATAGTTTGCTGAGAATGATGGTTTCCAGTTTCATCCATGTCCCTACAAAGGACATGAACTCATCTTTTTTTATGGCTGTGTGGTATTCCATGGTATATATGTGCCACATTTTCTTAATCCAGTCTATCATTTTTGGACATTTGGGTTGGTTCCAGGTCTTTGCTATTGTGAATAGTGCTGCAATAAACATACATGTGCATGTGTCTTTACAGTAGCATGATTTATAATCCTTTGGGTATATACCCAGTAATGGGTTGGCTGGGTCAAATGGTATTTCTAATTCTAAATCCCTGAGGAATCACCATACTGTCTTCCACAATGGTTGAACCAGTTTACAGTCCCACCAACAGTGTAAAAGTGTTCCTATTTCTCCACATCCTCTCCAGCACCTGTTGTTTCTAGACTTTTTAATGATCGCCTTTCTAACTGGTGTGAGATGGTATCTCATTGTGGTTTTGATTTGCATTTCTCTTGTGCCAATTACCAAGATTTGGCCAATCACAGGTAGCTAATTGTTCAAATCAGTTAGCTATTTAAGTAAGGCAAATTCTGAGCTAGAACCAACCCAGCTGTTCCTGGACCTCACTTCCATTTTCTGTTTGCCACTTTCCTTTTTCTCTTCCTAAATCTTCTTCAACCACATGGCAGTGCTGGGTTCTCTCTGAACCTATTCTGGTTCAAGGGCAGCCTGATTGGAAAATCATTCTTTGCTCATTTCAAGTCTGTTAAATTTGATTTGTAAAGGTTTTTCCTCTAACAGTATTGTAGGTAATATAGAGATTATTTAAAGTATATGGGAGGATGTGCATAGGTTATATGCAAATGACATGCCATATTGAGCATCTGCAGAGTTTGGTATCTGAGAAATCTCCTGGGGCAAATTCCTAACAATGACTGAGGGATGGCTGTATATAAATGCACACACATACACACACGAACACACACACACACACACGTGCATACCAAAGATATATGCATTTCAAAAAGAGTGAGTTAATATTTTAGTCGGAAATCTAAACCATAATTTGATTGATTTTGGTTTTTATTCATATGTAAATGTTTCAATGCACTAAATTTAATAAGCATTTCCAGAATTCTCTTTAGAACTCTAAGAATGTGTGTCTTCTCTCTGGACTAAGTTTTTTTTTTATCTTTCAAGCTCTCCAGGCCTTTTCAAGTCTAAATGTCTTTGATGGTTAACGACCTTTATTATTATATAGAAGGCCACTCTTGCTCTATTTCCTCGCATGAAGTGATCAGTTGACTCCTGTCCTTTAGTGTCTGTGGACTTACCATATAAAGCCAAGCATGCTGTATTTGTTGGTATTATTATGTTCTGTGAGCTGATTGGTTATTGCTCCTGTCTAATTAGTGAAAGTGAGAAAGTGAGATTCATCTTTGTTTTTACTTTTTTACCTTCTTTAGAAGTTGGATTTGTGGAGTTTCTGAAGCCCAAAATGACATGGGAATTTTAGTTTTATTTCTTATAAAGAAATTAATCAGAAAAAAAATCAGTCAATCCATTACCCAGCTATCAAGGCTAATCTCAACTCCTTTCCTTGGCTCCTCTTTCTTGGACATTTCTCCTGTGGGCCTAAACAGCTGCTTCTCAGTCTTGCTTATCATAATCATATTTTGATAACAGCACCAGTGACTCCATCTGCATTAATATCAGAAATGGAGCTAAGGAGAATCTCAGAGGCTCCTGATTTGGTGCAGCAGCTACTAGGAGAATCTTCGTTGGTACAAGTTAGGGGAAAGGCCAGAAATGAGGAACAAAAGGAAGAATGGCAGAGAAAACACACTCCATTACCATCCTTGAGATTGCTCTGTGGCCCATCAGAATATCTTCTGAATGTAGGACTTTTTAATAGCAGGCATGTGATCCCCCTCCCAGAACATTGTCATGCTATTTTAAACATTTAGAAAAATGGATCAACAGACACTACTAAAAAAATAAGCCAACGGCACATTCAAACGTCAACCACTGTGAACCTGTCTACCCCATTGTTTTTTTGTTTTTGTTTTTGTTTTAATGAAAAATTGAGGGAAAAGAGAGACAGTTGGTTATAGGAAAAATGCAAACAAACAAAGCCCTATTAGAACTCAGACTTTCTACCCAAGCAGGAAAGACTCCCCAAAAAGAATTGCCTGCTGGGTTAATAATCAAGAACTGAGTTGACGGTTTCATCGCACAATAATGTTTGACCTGATATTCATTTTTAACTCACAGTGGTAAGAGTAAAGTGAAATCTTACAACAGCTGTCAAATTCTCATTTTTAATCCCCCAGTAACTGCTTTGGTACCATTCTGGAGATGTAAGATACCATATCAGCTGTCCAGGATGCTGTTAGTGCACTATTAACACTCTGCTCTTAGGACATTGGTGAGTGAGGCTGATGTTTAGAAACTTCCCCTTAGGTACTTAAGAGAGAGACCTACTAATGTATCCACAGACGACACAATGTACACATTCCACAGTGGTGAAGAAATGTGTTTCCAAATCTTTGCAGGTTAGCACTTCAGAGGCAGGCTCTTGGGAGTGTATGTCTAGTTGGACTCGATTTTTGAAATGCAACTGCTAAATTGCCATTCAGGTTCGTGCTGTGCTGGTAGGTTGGTGCAAAAGTAATTGTAATTTTTGCCATTACTTTCAATGTTATTAAGTTGGTGCAATGTTATTATAACAACTCAGTGTGCTTAAACTCTTCATATGTGATGAGTACATATTACATGAGGAGATTTCACTATACTCAGTGGAAGTCTGTCAAATGTTTACTGTTGGACTTAGAAAGAGAAAGGATTGAGCTAAGATTTTGTATTTTTGGATTCATTAGTCGAAGGCTGTAGCACAAAGTGTGATAGTATCCATTGTTCTTGAGCTGTGTGTTATTGGAGACTTTAGATATCTGTCTCTTGATGTATTTCCCACTGAGTCTTGTGTTACAGTGAAAAACAACTCTAGATTAGTACTTAGGAGACCAGAGCTCCAGGTGTCACTCTGGCTCTACCTATTTGACCTTGGATCAGTCTTCTTACCTCTATACTCAGAACCCCGAACCTGTAAAATGGAGATACTGGATTAGATCATTTCAAAGGCCTCTTCTAGCTCCAAAAATCAATGACTATCACTTTAATATACGTGTTAATGAAGTAAAATAACTGAGCTACATTCATGAACTTCTAATTATGACTGGACAATATAGGCTCAATTTTCCTTAAAATTAAATGATGTTAGAACAACACCAAGGAAGGAAGGAAGGAAGGAAGGAAGGAAAAAAAAAAGAAGAAACCTTGTCAGCATCACTAACACACTAACATTGCCACAGGGCAAGATAAAAGGATGTGCATTTGTGCCTGGATTCTTGTAGGGTGTGGTTAAAAGAAAAGATTCAGAAAGCAGACTACTTAGGTCCTCACCCTTCCTACCTACAAACTGAATGACTTTCAGCGAGTTACTCATTTTCTATGCCTCAGTTTTTTCATCTGCAAAATGCTAACAGTAATAGTATCTACCCCATAAAAATTATGACATCTGTGTCAGAACAAGAACAAATAATCCACTTTATGATTTCTAGGATATATTTTTAGGTAAAACAATTAAAGTATATAACAGTAGTGAGCTACTTTAATGTAAGAAATAAAAGGTGATATAGGTGTACATTATTTTTCCAAAGAGAAATGTTTGAAGGATTATCAGCAAATTCACAGGAAAATTCTCAATAGAAAGGGAAACAGGAGCACATGCCTGTAATCCCAGCTACTCAGGAGGCTGAAGAATGAGATTCTCTTGAATCCAGGAGGCAGAGGTTGCAGTGAGCAGAGATTGCGCCACTGCACTCCAGCCTGGGTGACAGAGTGAGATCCTGTCTCAAAAAAAAAAAAAAAGAAAGGGAAACAGGGTGGAGGTGGTAGTGATGAGGGAGAAACTTGACAGAGGAAACCTTTCTTGTAGGTTTAACTTCTGAATGACAGAAACATTGTATATATTCACAGCATGACATTAAATCAAAAAGAAAAAATCACCATAAAATTAAATAAAACAAAAATAAACCTAACATTTTATAAAATTGACAACATAACAACACAGAAGAAATACTTCTTCCAAGTAATTTTTGAACACTACTCTGACTTTAGGTTTTTTAATGAGGTATACTCTGAGAACAGAGAGAATCAAAAGTCAATCTTAAATATACACAGAAAGATCATTGCTGATTGTAATTATGAATATATTTTTTCTATATTGTAGGATTAGAAAACAAGAATTTCATTGTCACAAAAAAAGTACAAAATTTAGGAAAAATTAAGCAAAACCCTACAATATTAATATTAAATTTGAATTGGAAATATATATATAAACTCATGATTTATACATGACTCTATCTGTCTGTCTATCTATCTATCTATCTATCTATCTATCTATCTATCTATCTATCTATCTGTCTGTCTATTCATTCCTTGCCTAAAAATCTTAATATCCCAGTAGCAGTGATGCACCTAACACTCAAATCTTGAGTTCTAAGTTCCACTGCTGTCTTTGAATAGAGGGGTGAGAGAACAGCTGATTTCAAGTCTCCTTCAGAGAAAAGTGCAAGGTGAGCTGTAGCATGTGCTTGTGGCAGAAACGAAAATAAGGGCATATCTCAGAAGTACTTAGGATCTTGATTTAAGGGACTCCCACTGGTCCAATTTGGTATATCAAAACCAAAAATGATGATAATGTATTATAAAAAAAATCTTCTATTGCAATGAACAAATCTAGCAGTTATAACATTAACAAAATTAATAAATCAATTTATTATAATAATTTAAAAACCCAAGAGCTCACAGTGAAAAAAGGAAGACAGATAGATAGAGGAGATAATGTAGAGCATTTCTTTAAAGAACAATACTAGCTCATAACTGTAGAAGGAATAATATAAGTAGATCACCAGTGCTTGCACCACCCAATTACTGACAAAACCAAGGATTATCAATGGAAGTTAAAACTATTAAGTGATATGTTGTTGGGAAACAGGTTATTTGCACAACGCTGAAATAGCATGTTGAAGGTAGAATAATGGCCTCCCCAAAAATGTAGGTGTCCTAATGCCTGGAACCAGTGAATATGTTAGGTGACATGGCAGAAGGGGATTAATGTCCTAGATGGAATTATGATAGCTTGTCATTTGATTTTAAAATAAAGAGATTACACTGGATTATTTAAATAGATCCAGTTGAACCACAAGGGTTCTTAGAATTGGAAGAAGGGAGCAGAGAGATGGTAAGACTGATGTGATTTGAAAAGGACTTGACCGCCACTGGCTGTGAAGACAGAGGAAAGAGCCAAGTAATGTGAGTGGCCTCTAGAGGCTGGAAAGTCCAAAGAAACTGATTCTCCCCTATAGCATTTAGAAGGGAATGCTGTCCTGCCAACACATTGACTTTAGCCTACCGAGATCTGTTTTGGACCTCTAATCTACGGAACTGCAAGATGATAATTTGTTTTGTTTTATGCTCCTATATTTGAAGTCATTTGTTACAGCAAGAATGGAAAAATGAATGCACTCACCCTACACAGTGATTATAAATTACAAAAGGAAAAATCTACTGTTATAATGGATAGATCCAGCAGTTATCATATTAACAAAATAAACAAGTCAAACATCTTAATCAATAAAAAGAGTACTTGACATTATGTAGTTCCTCAGGTGATGCAACGTGAAGTACACGTTATCAATGGATTAACCTCACCAAAATTATTGAGCACAAATCCAATCCATTCTATCTAATTTCTAGTTTATAGGAAATACCAGGGATGGGAGAGAAAAATGAACAACACTTTGAGAAAGTTAATTAGATAAATAAAAATGAATCATATTCTACAATCAACTGGCCTGGTGTTTTCAAAATGTCCATGTCTTAAATAAAAAGGTGGGGTAGAATTCATCAAATGCAATTTATCAACATTAATTGGACCTTAGCTGAAAAATTAATTTATGGAAGATATTTTTGGGTAATTTTATAATTTGAATATAGACTAGAAATTAGATATAGTACAATTTTGTATATTCTTAGATGTCATAAAAGCCTTGTGGTTTTTATAGGAGAATACCCTTATTTTTAGGAGATGTATATGAAATTATTCAATAGTGAAATGTGAATATCTTCTTTAAAATCTCTTTCTTTCAAGTGATTCAGGAAAAAAACAAAAAAGTGAAATGTGACAAGAGGTTCACAATTGCTAAATCCAAGTGAATAATATGTGTGTATTTATTCGGCTATTGTGTTATTGTGATATATTTGCTATTCTTCAAAATAAGTGTTAAGACTGGGTGCTGTGGCTCATGCTTGTAATCCCAGCATTTGGGGAGACTGAGGTGGGTGAATCACCTGAGCCCAGGAGTTGGAGACCAGCCTGGACAACATGGTGAATCCATGTCTCTAAAAAAAATATAAAAATTAGCCAGGCATGGTGGCACATGCCTGTAGTACTAGCTACTAGGGTGGCTGAGGTGGGAGGATCACCTGAGCCTGGGGAGGTTGAGGCTGCGGTGAGCAGTGACTATGCCAATGTGCACCATCCTGGGCAAGTAAGACCCTGCCTCAATCAAACAAACAAACAAAAACCACATATGCACACACGCACACACACAAATAAATATTGAGAAAAAAAGTAAATTCTTTCAAACAGTGGGATGTTCTTAAACAGAGACTTGATCTAAAAGGTTAGAAGGGTTTGAGGAACCTGGAGTTTAGGTTGTATTGACAATTACATTAATCATACAACTAAAGTGCTTAGAAAATGTTCGGGCACTAGTGAGCCTCGATAAATGTTACCTTGCACTTCCATACCTCGCCTGTGTGTCATGTGCTTTGTCAGGCCACTGAGGGGTTCCTGAGACATTTGGGCAAAGAGCACCCAACTAATAGCAACCCGAATGGTGAGGCAAAGCAAGTACAAAAGACCCTAACAACCAACAAAAGTAAAATGTTATTACAAACTTAGTAGCAATTAAAAAACAAGAACAACTCAATAAGGCATTAATGATGCTCTGATAACAAAGCTTATTTCCTGGAAACTATGGGAATTCCAACAATCAGCTTGCCTCCCTAAATGGTAGGAGCTTCACAGCGATGCTAAGCTTTTTGTAGCAGCCAGACTTCCTGGCACCATACTAGATTAAGGTCTAGAGTAAACTCCCTCAGCATGCTAATTTTAGTTTATCAATATCACATGTTAGTGACTCTTCATAACTCTTTTAATAGCTTCCAACTTCCAGTGGAATTTCATGTCATTTGCACATGAACAGTACAGGAGGAGATCAAACTTGGGGTAAGTTCTTGGCCCTTCTAGAAGACCTTTACAGCCCCACCAAAGGGCCGAAGACTTAACTTTGAGAAACACTTCTTTAGAGCCCAATCATTCCAACAAAATATGTTACTCTCTATTTCTATGTAACCCCCGTTTAAGATCAACATTGAAATATAGTTACAAGGATTCCAGTGATGCACAAATAATATTTAAGGGTTCTTCTTACTCCTTTTTTCGGGAAGGTTCTTTCAGTAGGCCATTCTTTCTCATATTGGTTAACTTTCCCTTTAACCTTCCCCATGATTCCTAACTCTGAAAAGGCTGAATACTATCAAATCAGAGATGCTATAGAAAGAATCAAAATGAGAGAATTCATTTGCTTAGAAACAGAAGCCCACTTATCCCAGACAGAAGACAACTGGATATAATTGGTATCAACTTCTTTGACCCATTTTAGCAAACACTTTTGGATTGTTGTAATGATCTTAGTGAACTCCTTAAAGACCCTGCCTGTATTGATACACAACCCTTCCAAGATTGGGAATTCTATTTTGAAGAAAACAACCTCCACAAGCGATTACCATAGCCTTTCCCTTTTAAACTGCATCCCTGCAACACTTGAGTGATTGTAACAGACTCAAGGCCTCTGAAAGTAATGGGATTATTCTGGCCCCACAGTTCACTGGCTAGCCTCATTTTGGAAAATTCATCTCTCTTAATGTTGTTAAAATAAGGTGAGGCAGCCCTAACCTATGTCTGATACTTTGTAAAGGAGGAGCTTAGAGTAAACCAGGAAAAAACGCATGAGCAGACTTGGGGAAGCAACTGAGTCAAACAGTGTAAGATCTCCACCAGGCTCAGAGGAGTCAACTTTTCAGTTACTCGTCATATTCACTGAAGACAAGAAAGAAGACGTGATAGTGAGAGATAGAGTTCACAGTGTGCACTACCAGGGGTGCAGACGTTCACACCTGCCCACTTCTGGTATGGTCAACAGGGAGCAGAGGACATTCTTTTATTTGATTTAGCAGCCATTCATGTCACATGTACCATGTAGCAACCACTGAATTAAGCCAAGAAATCCATTATAAACTCTACTCTTGGGTTTATTAACCAGTAGGGAAGGAAATTCAAGCCAGTGTCCAAATATTGTAATTGAGTATAGTGTCAGATTTTGTGCAGAGTAGGGATTGGGAAGAGAAAGTGGAAAGACACATGTGATGATGCTTAGGTGTGGGTTGAAGACGCAATGCTCCAAGCACCGCTTGCTCAGACCGAGGGAACAGCCCGAGCAAGTGCTGCTGTCAGGCAGTCACAAGGGAATAGGCATAGCGTGGGGAAGGAGGCCGTGCCAGTTGATGTTGAAGCTCCTGAACCTTTGTGTGCCAGGCTGAAGGAGTGGGTCCATACTTACATGGGCAGACTGGCATTTTAGGTACACCCTTGGGACATCAGTTTGCTCGCAGTTTGCAAGGGGGAAGGTGTTGGAGGGAAGAATAAGAATCTGTTGAATCCAAAGATCTGTTGAAAAGCGGCTAGTAAGACTGAGGAACTCAGTCTCCAACTTTATTTAATTTTAATTTCTTTAAAAACTAACATATATTTCTTTTGTACTTATAAACAAATAAACAATAATTTATTTACAGCTTATAAAAATAAAAAGTAGCCTGTAATCCCAGCCCTTTGGGAGGCCAAGGCAGGCAGATCACAAGGTCAGGAGATTGCTAGAAATTGCAAACATGAATGAATATACATTGCAGGTTATTACAGGAAGGAACCCCTGCATATTAAAATGTGACATGGTTTTAAAGTTTCATAACCTAAATCACGAAAGTAAGTTGCATTTTCATCTGGAAAAGACAGGAACATGTTAAGCCGGGTTCAGTGTTTATAGTAGCAGGCTGTGTCCATGTTACTTATAAACACAAAAGAGACACAACCCTGACTTTAGAGCATAACAGCTGCATCCAAAGGCTTTATTTCTAAGTGAAATGATGCAACAGAAGCCTTTTAAAGAACTAGCCATCTTGTATATTTTAAGAAACAAGTAATCTCACTTAAATAAGTTTACTTGTGATAATGAACTTTAGATTCAGCATATTTTCCTGTAACATTTGAAATTGCTAATAAGTCCCTAAAACTGCTTTATACATGAAAACAAATTAAATCTGACTATTGTAAATAAATTGCACCAATATATGAGATGTTCCAAGATACAATGTTTTTAAGTACTTTTTTCAAGGGAGTCCTTTAGGAATGTATGATAAAGGATGTAAAGTTTGATGCTTTTTTTAGCCTTAGCAAAGCCATTTATATTTGGAAATGCCATTCTGAGTAGGCTCTGGAGTAGATGTGGCATCTTCATAGTGTTTTTTTGTTTTGTTTTGTTTTTTAATAGCCTGCATCCATGGATAGGAAAGGGGCACAATGCTGAGAGCTTTTTATCTAACATAGTAGTTACTGGGGATAATAAACCTTTTTCCATATTAGGCCCTGGAGAACATGAACATGAAAAAGTATATTCAAGGGAATTTATCATTTGTATAATTGATCAATTTAGCACATTTGAAATGTTTGTCATATTAAAAAAGGAGAATCCTTATAAACCTGGAATTGTAAATGTTTTTCAGAAAATCCCATGTTTAATCAGTCATTGAAATGATGCATTAAATTTGAATCTCCTTTAACTTGCATGACATCATGGCCCCTGCAAGAGAGCTGAAATTAATCAAGATAATTCTGTTGTATGACCTACTTTGGCATTTTCATCTGATGGAGCCAGGAAATGGGCTGGCTAATAGTCCATTTTGGAGTATTCTAAGATCTTAGCAATTCCATATTTAAGGAGGTTAATAGGATACTAATTGGGGCCTAGGTGAAAAGTTCACAAGAAAAATGAACTCACCTGGATATGAGGAGTATGCACAGCCCAAAGCCCTCCCCTTTACAATGGCTCTTCCAAATGGTTTCACCTCCTAACTCAGAGAGAAAGAAAGCTCGCACCTTGGGAGACTTGCACAGCCAGCATTCTGTCTCCTGGTCCCTGGGTAACAATGGCTGGCCACATGCCAAGGTTGCAGGCCATTAGCAAGATCAGCATTCTGCTTCTGATGAAACGAAAGTAAAGGAAAAAATTCCAAAGGGGGAAAATAAATGTCAAAAATCAAACCTTTGTAAGAGTTGTTATGAACTTTTAAGAAAAGCGCATGTTGTTAAGACTTAAGAAGTTCCAATTTTTAAAAATCAACTTTTATTCATCACTTTCGCAGAAGTAAATTAAACCACGTTTTATTGTTTATTTTTTCAACAAACATATGACAATCTTGGGCTTGGGTCATTATTATTGACTAGCTAGTGGCTCTATTCATCAAGACCAATAGGGAAGATAATATTCTTTCTCAATTTTCTCTCCTGTAAATATTTGCAATAACTCCTGGGTGACTTGGAAAATTTATCAACATAAAATGCAGTGCTCTGAAATACTGCAGACTCTCTCTGTTGCGTTATAGCCCCCCTGGCAATGTTAGACTGTCCTAACGATGTCTCAGCATTGTCATTCCTCACCTTGTTCTCATTATAGTGTACCCATAGATGGCACATTGTGCTTTTCTTAATATTTTCTTACCCTTTTATGTACAGAAAGGGTTAAGGATTTTTCTACCATAACGGCTTATGGCATGTCTTTCCATCTCTCTCTCAGTGTGCAATCCATCTTCCAAGTTTCCAGAAGCGGCTGAGATTTTTAAAAACAGCTGTAATCTGCGGTCATTGATGGTGGAGTAGATTGTTTGCCAAACTATTACCATAACTGTCAACCGAAATCAGAAAAATAATCTCATTGTGCTGGACAGATGCGTTTCCTGCATTATTGATATAGTCACTCTGGAGTAATAGAGAAATATAAAGCATTGTTCTATTTACAAAAGGAGATTGGCCAAGTCCTTGAAAGTGAGTATGAGGGACAGGCACTTACAGGAAGTGAGATATAGTCAACTCAGTAAAAGTTATGAGTCAGGGTCAGGTGACCTCTACAGTCAGCAGAAGAATCTCAGCGCTCACCCTCCAGTCTCCCTCCTCACTTCCAGGCCGGTTTTGTGGTTTGCTCTCAGTCTGAAGGTGTTCTCAGAATTTCTAGATAGAGCCCTGTGGAATTTGTTATGCATGCTTTATCCCACACCCCAACAGTTGCCCCGAATATGCAAAATGTTCTAATGGGTTCATTACACACCTCTGGGTAGCAAGTGAATTGCTCTAGACCACTACATTGCAGAATAATTGAATTTGTTTATTTCAAGCAGATGATCCTCAACATCCCTCTGGAGCAATGAGTTAAATATACCTTATGCTAAGTGGCTTTGCAAGAACGGTCAGTAGTCTTGTACGCTCAGCAATTGCTCCACCATAATTTGAGCTGTGAGTAATGCTGTGTGATTCTATTTGTTGAGCATACATACCGTGAAATACTAAGCACACCACATTTATTATCTCTAATCCACAGAAAACAAACTCCAAGGTAGGGATACCTTTTTAAATTTCCATTTTACTGCTGAAGAAATAGATGAAAAAGGCTCTATAGATTTCCGAAAGTGACAGAGCTCTTAAGTAGTTGATCCAGGATTCGAACCTAGGCCTGACTCTGGAGTCCATTCCTGCTGGATCATGCTCCCTTCCATTTTATTGAGATATAAGCAGAAGTATATTATGCATTGGATTATTTGTATCTATTTAATGCAGCTCCCCCAAATATTTATAATAGCTCCACACACACACACACACACACACACAGCCATTTTTCTTATGGACAGAAAGCCATCTTTCTTATGGAAACAAAGGGCAAAATCTTCTCTGTCCTGCACTAAAGGGCATTTAATGAGACTGGGGTGGGGGTGGATTGGCAAGCGACCTTCTTAGCTCCTAAATACATGCATCACAAGCACCTAGACTTTAGCAAGATAGTGCCAGGTGTCTCTGAACAGTAGTTCATGAATTCTGGCAACTCCATTCTGAGTACAAGGCAGAGGGCCAGGAAATCTAAATTCTAACCTGGGCTAGTCAGAGCCTCTGTGGTTTAGTTTTCTATTTATGAAAATGCGTAATCCTGGCATACATCTTAGAAATAGCATGCCAGTTCATATATAAGCATCCCATCAATACATTGTAAGCAAAAATTCCTGTGAAATATTGTGTAGTGTCCATTGTGGAAACTTAAATTCATATTAAAATTAATGGCCATATGATAATTAATTCATGTCCCAAAGATCTGCTATTGTTGCTGTTTTTTTCTTTTGTTAATTACGATGTCCACAGAAATGGTTCAGCATTTTGAGATTCTGAGAGAAAAGTGACAGGGAGTATTGATGCAGTTGTAGGGCTGTGTAGGACTCTTGTTGGGAGAGTTGTTGTATTTATGCTGTCTTTCTGGTCTGGGGAATAGGAAACAGGCGCAAGATGTATGCTGAAACTGTTTCTGGGAAGGGTAGGCTGTGGCATATGATGAAAATCTTGGGCAAGGAAAATCTAGTCCTTCAGGGCCTAGACTATCATCTACACTTTTGGTTCAGATGTTCTGCACCCCACCAACCTGCCACCCCCATTCTCATAGAGAAAGCACAGTTCACTGTTCCACCTGGGGAGGCCCAGTTGCGAGAACCCTGCCTTGGCATCAGCCCACCTGGGTTCTACACTGGGATCGTGTTGAAACCCACAGCAAGAATGTTAACACATCACTCCCCATCTTGAATTGTAGTTCCTCAGCTGTAAAATGAAGGAGCTGATTTAACTGACCTTCAAGATCACTTGCAGATCTGAGATTCAGTGATTCCCCAAAATAACATTATATGACTCTTCTCAAATTATTTATTTTAATTCCTCCCTGGGTGGTGATGGTTTTCATCCAGCCGATGGTCCTATTGGTCTTGTACTCTTGTTTTGCCATCAGGATCCCCTGAAATGCCGGGCATACTGACTAGCCTCTTGTATAGAGTCTCAAGCCTGTGGCCAGAAGCAGCTGTGTGAAGTAGCCGCTGTGATGGATTGGGACCACAGATACCACTTTGGAAGGAAAGGTTCCAGAAACCAAAGCATGGGCCATGGGTCTCTAGAAAACTGCAGCAGTTATGTTCTGCCTATCTGGCTGCTTTCTTCTTGGTGATCTATTGTTTTTCAGATTGAGAATTGGTTTTCCTGAAGCAAGAAAATAAAATAAACCCCACAAGTCTGAAGAGCATAGAGAAGAGACAGAGGAGCCATAAGCAGGGAAGAGAAAAAACACAAACTGATGTTGTATAAAAATAAATGAATAAATAAATAAATAAATAAATAAATCTTCAAACGAGAACCTTCCCCCTCCCTCCTACACACATCCTTTTCTCAGTTGCACACTGAGGTATCTTTCCTCTCTTCTCAAAATATCTTCTTAAAACAACATAAAAAGAAGGAGCAATTATTTAATATAACTCATTTCTAAAAGTGAACTTTCTCCTGTAGACACAGAACTGATGGAAAATTATACAACCGCAAAATGAGATGATAGCATGTCTTTTTAAAAATTTGTTCTGCCAATTATGTAGCAAGGGTTTAATTTAATAATTATGTTAAAACCTCCAGGTATTTATTTTTTTCTTTAAGATGTATTCATTTTTGTTTCACATATTTTGAAGCTGTTATTAGTTAGATATGCATTTAGGATTATTAAGTTTTCTTGATGGATTGATTCATTTACCACTATGAAATTTCTCTATCTCCAATAATACTCTTTGTCTTGAAGTCTTTTTTTTCTGCTATTGATATATTAATAGCTAAATTATGTTTCTTGAAACTATTGATGGAAGAGAGTATCTTTTATTTGCACTTTTAGTTTCCACCAGCCTGTATTTATATATTTCAAGTATGTTTCTTGTAAGCAGAAAGTAGGTGATCTTGCTTTAAAAAAATAAATTCAGTCTGACAATCTTTGCCCTTTAAGTGGAATAATTTGTCCATTTGCATTTAATATAGTAACTAATACAGTTTTTTATCTCACCCTTCTTTGTCTTCTTTCATTCCATTTGGTATTCGTTCTTCAGTTTGTCCCTTCCTGCCTTCTTTGTGTAGGTTCTATAATTTTTAATATTCTATTTTAGCTCCTATGTTTACTTTTTAGCTATTTTTCCCTTTTTAATATTTATTCTAGCAATCATAATAATTAGCTGTAAGTTATGGTCTACATTTGAAGCACATTATGCTACTTCATATACAGTGTCAATATGTTACCACAGTACCATTTGGTCTGGCTTTAGTTTTAAACATATTTTTCTAGGATGTTATATACAAATTCAATAGCGCGGCAGAACATAACTTTTATTTTGGGTCGTGGAACTGTTGAGAAACAGAGGAAGGCTCTGGGTCTCCAGTTATACATATACACAGAAAGAACTTTGCATGTAACTTCAGGAGATTTGTATCCACCTGGAGGCCAGTTTGTGGACTCTTTGTATAGGACAAAGTCTGTTTTTTTCAGCTAGCATTAGTATCGAATCTGAAGCAGAAGCTTATTGATAGAACTTGAAAAATAAACCAAAATATTAGAAATGCCCGAGGATGAGGGCTAAAAAAGGTTTGGGGTCAGAGGAAAGAGAAAGAAAAATATAAATTAAGAATTACTCCAAAATTACTTTACTAAGGTATCTTTATAGCACCTAATTATCATCCTGTTTCCATGGGCCATACATGATGCTAACATTTGACCAGGTATTTAAAAAAGTTATTGTAGGCCAGGGGCAGTGGCTCATGCCTGTAATCCCAGCACTTTGAGATGCCGAGGCGGGCAGATCACCTGAGGTCAGGAGTTTGAGACCAGCCTGGCCAACATGATGAAACCCTGTCTCTACTGAAAATACAAAAATTAGCCAGGTGTGGTGGCACACACCTGTAATACCAGCTACTTGGGAGGCTGAGACAGGAGAATCGCTTGGACCTGGGAGGCGGAGGTTGCAGCGAGCTGAGATTGTACCACTGCACTCCAGCCTGGGCAACAAAGAGTGAAACTCTGTCTCAAATAAAAAAGTTATCATACAGTCTCTTAACAACCATGAGTTTTTGAACTTATATGCATTTATAACATACAAGATAGTTGTTTTTAGAATTTAAAAGTTGAACAAACTGTCTTCCAGATAGTTGATCTCACTTGTTCACAATTAAACAACACATACATAGATCAAGGATTCATATTGCCCTCTTCCTGATTCTGAGCTATCAGTCTTCCCAGTTCTCCAGGTGGTCAGAAGAATTTTCTATCACCTTGTTGCCTAAAAATACATATTTTCATTCAGAATAAATAGATTATAATGCTACAGGTATAATTCAGGGAACCTTTGGTGTCGTAAAATTGGTGGAATTATTCCTCTTAAAGCAGGACTGGAAATGTGTTTCAGCGTAAGCTGGTTTCCAGGACTTATTTCCTATCCTGAGCACTTGGTACCCTGAGAACACCCAAGTAACATAAGTAAAGCAATTGTTGAATGGGATGAAGACAAATGAACTCATCCTCCAGGTGAGGACGGAGTTAATTGCTCTGCTTATGGGCACCATAAATTATTACTCAGTACAATTTCTGAAAACCTGTGGCCAAGGAAAGGGTGTCCATCTCATTGATAAAATTTGGCTTGTTCACCCAGAGACATGACATCTTGTTTATATGTATATATAACCGGGCACTGGGGTTAGGGTGTTTTCTACTGACTTACTAGATGGCCTTGAGAGAATGCTATACACCTTAAATTGTCTTCTTTGTTTAAACTGAATATAATACCTTCTCAAAAGGTAGCTAACATTTACAAAACAGCTAAAAATACTTCCTTAAAGGAGTTGTGATAGGACAGCCCGATTTGTTCACATACCACTGTTTCCAAAACATGTGCAGAGACTCAAGGAAGTTACCAAAACAATTAAGAATTGATTTAATTAACCTTTGTATCTTAGTATTGACCCAGCCTTTATAACAGCCTCTTAAACTCTGGAATACCCCAAGTCCAGAGTGTAGGCGTGTTTGTTTGCACACGCACACACGCACTCACACACATTCACACACACACCCAAACACATATACTCTTGCGCAGATACACCAACTGCAACAGCATTTTTAATTGAAAAGCATAAATTTGGACTGCTAAAACTATTAACGATTTGTTTTAATTAGGAACCCAGCTGCTTCCTGAGATTTTGCAGTCTGGGTTTCAGAACTTTTGCCATACTGAGAACGAGTCTCAAGTGGGTTGCTTCGGTCTTCCAGATCAGCATTTTTAAAAGACTTGTTGGAAGGGGGAGCTGCAAATGCTTCTGAGCTGTAAAATTACAGCTGCGTTAGTCCTTGGATAAGGATGGGGCTGCTTTGTTATTGTAGCCAGCACCCTGCCCTTGACCTCTCACTTGGGCATGTTAAGTCTAGCAGGCTGCCTGATCTTTGGATCATCTTGCCAAGTTGGCTTACAGATATGCAGCATCATTGATTTTGAGGTCCCTACTTATTCCACCATCAGTAGGGGGAGCTGTTACTTAATTGAAGTCTAAAGCACCTCTCTCTTTTTCTTTAAATATTTGACAAGCTGAGAAGATAGTTCTTGAAAGTCAGTTAAGGGAAGTAGAGTCTGAGGAGCAGTAACATTTTTATGTGCCTCTTTTCTGATGTTCAGCTAATGCCAGCCATAGAACTTGTTATTTGGATAACATTAAATGGAGTATAACACATTCTGTTCATCAGTGAGCGTGGAAGCCATTCATTAGTCTATTCACTCACTCACTAATTTGCTCATTTATTCATTCAATCTTTCTTGATTGCCTACTATGTAAAATGCATGGTGCTACGAATGTGAAGATTACTAAAACACTGCTTCTGCCTTTCAGGAGTTTAGAGTCTAATGGATGGAACACAGAAGCAGGAAAAAAATTGCTGTAGAATATGATAAAGATTAAAGAGGTATGTACAAAGCACATTGGGGATAGAGGGAAGGGAGTCGGGAGATACTTTCTGTGGTACTGGGAATGCGTTTACCAAATATTAATATTTGTTAAATGAATATTGGTAAATGGTCAATAGATGGGTGAATGAATGGATGAAGAGAAAAACGAGCTGACAGGAAAGTGAGCACAGGCAGTCTAGGAAAACCAGTTTGAAGAAAAGCTTAATGAAAGGGTATGTTAAAGTTGCAAAGCGTGAGAAGAGCAAGGTGCCATGGAAAGAGACTTAACAGGGTGCTGAGAGGTGAAGCTTGTGAGAGAAGGCAGCTGTTCATGAAAGGCTTTTTGTGCCATGCTAAGGAGCTTGGACTTGATGATCAAGAAGCTGCTGGACCAGGGGAGAGATAAAGGGAGAGCTATAGTTTAGAAATGTCATTTGGGCAATGATGTGAATGATGGTGTAGAAATGTAAGACTAGAGGTGGAACAGAAAAATACACTTGAAGGTATTTTTAATACAATGAAACTTTTCTAGGAGTCTGAAATAAAGACTGACAGATTGGAAAGATACTTAAAAAACAAATCAGCAGGACTTAGCAGGTTATTGAATGTGGGATGCTGGCAATTTTAAGGAAAAAATAGTGTTCACGGTACTCCTTTGTAAGTATAGACATGCCTCTGCAGAGAACCATTTTTCTGAAATTGATATACACAGATAAATTGCAATGGATAGCTTGCTAGCTATTTGGAGAAGTCACCTGGAAAAGTCACATTGCAATTTAAATATCATAACGATGGAGTATAAAGTTTGGACTGGACAGTATCAATATTTATATAAATTCAATTATGAATGGAATATTTTGAAATATTTTGTGATTTAAAATAGACAATTCATTCAAATGTATTTATCACTGAATTTATCAAGAAAATTTGTTCAACATCGATACAATAGGAAATAACTATAGAATGGATGTTGGCAAATGACAACTCATGGAGCAAACCCAGTGCCCACACTTCCCCACCTGTTTTTGTAAATAAAAGTTTATAAATAAAGTTTTATTGGAATACAGCTATGCTCATTCATTTATATATTGTCCATGGCTGCTGTCATGCTACGATGGCAGGGGTGAGTAGTCATGAGAGAGACTGCAAGCAGTTCATTGGTTGGTGTAAGATAAGAGGTAGATCATGCATGCGTGCCCAGGAGCACTCAGTGTAGAGTGTGGGGTGACCTAGTTAAAGGGTCACTGGAACCCACAGACATAAACCAAGACCCAGGCACCCCAAGAAGCAGCCACAGGAGGGCAGCAAAGTCACATGACATTAAAAATATCTATTTGAGAGCAATGGTGGCCAGCAGTGTGTAGATTACAAACCATTTGGTATTTCATGTGACAGCACCAAAGTCCAATAGAAATTTCTTTAGCATGAATGTATATGCTCAGTAGTCTCTTTTGGATCCAAATTAAGAAGTATTCAGAAATAAAATCTGCTTTTGGGAGAAGCCAAATTTTTTAAAACAAAAGAGAATTTTGATTAGGATAAAACGTGTCAGTGCAGGATACTGACACTTTTTACTTCATAGAGAACATCGATACAAATCCATTTAAATAACAAGCATTCCCATTTTAATTGACTTTTTCACAAGAAGAGCAAGATGAACACATTGCAGCACATAGTTCTTCCATGGAAAAATACAGCATCATTGAAAAAAAATGAACACTGAGAAATAGCATTTATTTATTTTTTTTCTGCTTTTTTTCCACACTGATTTATTTTGTAGCCTACTTGGGCCAAACATTGCACTGGAGAAGAGGGATACAGCAGAACAATAAAAAGAGAGTGACGAAGTTATTTTATAATTTTAAAATCACACCCACATCAAAAATAATAAACATCTCTGGAAAAAAAGCACAATTTAAAATGTTAGTCTTGGTTTATTTTCTGTTTTCTTGCCTTGATTTTGGCCCTATATTAAGCCACTTCTCAATTTCAACATGTAGATAGCTTAAAATCTTTGTCTTGGGCTGGGCACGGTGGCTCACACCTGTAATCCCAGCACTTCGGGAGGCCAAGGTGGGTGGATCATGAAGTCAAGAGATAGAGACCATCCTGGCCAACATGGTGAAACCCCATCTCTACTAAAAATACAAAAATTGTATGGGCATGGTGGCATGTGCCTGTAGTCCCAGCTACTTGGGAGGCTGAGGCAGGAGAATCCCTTGAACCCGGGAGACGGAGGTTGCAGTGAGCCGAGATCGCGCCACTGCACTCCAGCCTGGTGACAGAGTCTCGCTCTGTCAAAAAAAAAAAAAAAAAAAAAAAAATCTTTGGCTTGGTGAACGGAAGTTCTTAATTTGAATATTTGAATATAGATTAATTTACCTAATTCTTCTGTTATGGTTTGTAAGTTTTGACAAGAATTTTTTAAATTAAGTGGGTTTAAAATACTAACAGTAATAATTTTTGGAAGCTGTATTAAATGTTTCACTACACTTCTAAGTCATCAGAATACTGATATCTATTCGATAGATGAGCTAACAAATCGTCTCTTGAAAGTGATCTGGTTATCAGTGATCCTTACCTCATTGACTTTTGTCAACAGTAGATATTCCTTGTTTGCACGTACTGCATCTGCAATAAATGGTTGCTAAAAATTATTTTTAAATCTCTTATATTTGGAGGACAAGTTAATAATTTACAACTCCTTAATTAGGATCAATTTTGACCAGGTCTTTCCAACTGAGGAAAAATATCAATTGTAACAATTAAAAATGTAAAATTCTTATTCTTTGATTGTTTCAATAGTTAAAGCCTTAGACTTTGGGAATTAGAAAAAATCTTTGGTAAAAATATCTAACTTGGAAAAGCTGTGGGTGTGTTGTACATGCGTGTGTGAGGTGTGTGTATCTCAGGTTTGGTGTAGCCATAGAAAGGTGTGTATATGTATTTATAGCTCTTGTTTTTTGGCCATAATACATGTAGTGTCTAGAGTTAAAAATGTTCTGAAGAAAATAGCACATTTAAATGTTAGATACAACCTCCTTTTGCTTTAAACAATTTCTCCAGTTGAGCATGACTTTTTCGTCTTGAATCCTCTGAGATTCACTTACAGGATGTTTTGTCAGCCTGTCAAGAGTGAAGAACTCTTAATTTAGGCATGATCTCCCACTACATATTTGGATTCCCCAAACCGAGTCACATTTAGTAAAGGGATCCTGAAGCCTATACAAGCAGACAGAAACTTCAGTAAACGAGTAGAAGATCTAGCATTTTAGCTAGGCAGTCCTACATTTCAAAGAAACATGTTTCCAGCAGAAAACACGTTATTTATATGGCGGTCTTGACAAAAAGTCAGTTTATCAACACATGGCACAATATCTAATTTTCCTGATTTTCTGAAATCTTGATGTTTTCCAAAATTCAGTCTTCTGTTAGAGACGCACATTGAATTACAGTCATAGTTTCTCTGATTAAGAACAAAAACAAAACAAAAATCAGATGAAGAAGTGAAAAAAGAGAATGGAAAAGAAATAGGAAGATTATTTCTTAGGAATGTGTGCAAGTGTGGCACCCCATTCACAATCTAAATGTTTCTTAAGCCCCTTCAAATTAGAACATGGGTTAGAATAAAAGTGAACACTCTTGCCTTTGAGAAGTTTACATTTTAAATAATGAAGAGAGAGTAACATTTCATTGCATAGTGGTATATGGCATTTGGATTTTTAAAAAATGTTCCAGGTCTCTAAATCAGGAAAATGATATAGCTATTAGGGAAAGGGAGAGGCTTCTTTCCCTAGCAGCTGGACATTATATGATATATGTATTTGCTTATATTGAAGATAAAGATACAATGTCAGTGTTTCTATATAACTGGAAGAATAAAACCACATCCCCAAAAGCTGGAACACCAAAAGGACCTTATTTAACAAATAGGCCCATAATTCAAAAGCTTTAGCTTTGTTGTTGTAGTGTTGTTAAGGGAATGACTAAGAAGAGTCACACAGATTTTAAAGATAAAGTTTAGTAACATTTAGTTAAACTAAAAAGAAAATTCCTTTTAGAATTTTGGTTGGAATTAGATTGCAGTTATTTAATAAATAGGAATACTGAAAAGTTTAAATTTTTTTCTTTTTAGACAAGGTCAAGCTATTTCTTCCCATTTATTCATATTTTATTTTGTGCTCCTTAAAAGAGGCGTAAGGTTTTCTTAATTTTAGGTTTATTTTCAATGATTTATTTTTGTTGTTGCTATTGTTGATTTCTGTCTTAAACTTTCTGCTTGTTTGCATAAATTTCATTAAAAATACATTTAAGAATAAAGATATTTTTAAAAAGAAAATATAGTAAAGCTTGACTAACTTTAGCATATAGTAAAATATTTCATACAGGTACAATAATTAAACCAATTTGGTAGTGGGACTAAAGAATACACAGATCAAAAGAATAGAATAGAGAGTCCAGAAATGAATCTAACTGCATATGGGAGTTTAGTAATTTATAAAACTAGCATTTCAAATTAGTGAAAGGAAATGTGTTTCCCCTTAAAATGCATTGCATCAACTCAATTGCCATTTGGGAAAAATAATAAAGGTAGATCTCCACCTTACCTCCTAAACCACACAACAAAGCTAAATAAATAAAAGATTCAAAAGTTGAAACCTTAAAATGAAGAAAATATTATTAGGTTTTATTATAAATTAAAAGATAATGCTTTCCTAAGCATGACACATGTGCATGAAAGGAAAATAAAAATCTAAGCACATAAAAGTTAAAATTTTTAGATGGCAAGATATCACAAAGTAGAAATACAAATAACAAACTGAAAAAAATTATGACAGATAAAGAATAATTTCATCAATGTACAATGAGTTTTTATACATCAGTGTAAAAGGCAATCAAATTAAAAAAAGGACAAAACATTCCAGAAGGTAATCCTCCAGAAAACAAAAACAAATGGCTAAACAAAGGAAAGGATGTTAACTTTGTTCATTCTGAATAAATGCAAAACTCAACAGAGTTTTATAACTTTTTTCTCTAAGATTGTCAATGTTTTAAAATTTTACTATAATCATCGTTAATGAGTACATGGAGAGAAAGGCATTTTACTCTTGTAGGAGTGAAAATTGGTGTAAAATTTGGACAGTATCTTAGCTATATGTATTAAAAGCATAAATTCATATAACTTTTGACATAGAAATTCAAATTATCCTACAGTTATATTAGCAGAAGTGTTGAATGACCAATTTCAATATATGTATTCAGTACAGCTTGAAAAGTCTAGTAAAGATCATGTTATACATGTATATAAGCCCAGATAAACCAATGATGGTGGAAAACTAAGCTTTCATTAAAATATTAAATGTGTACACATGCATTGATTTACAGTGGTGTCTAGGATACTGATAAGTACAAAAAGCAAGTTGCAGAGTAGTGGGTATAGTAAGAATTTATTTTTGTATAATATATATCTGCATAGTCGCCAGGGTCTATGTGTGGGATGGACAGTGTGATTACAAGGAGATAATATGAGAGAATTCTCAAAGAGGATGGGATTCTTCTGAATTCTAACTGTTTTGTGCCCTAAATGTGGTAGTGATTACACAAATATAACTAAACACACACACGTGTGTGTGTGTATTATACGTATCTCCATATAACAGAGTAACATCAGCAAGATGGCAGACTTGGAGGCTCTAGGACCTTATTTCCTCATGGAAACACTAAATAAGCAACTAGAAACTCACTAAAGTAATTTTACAGGTGTTCTGGAAATCAGCCAAAGATCTATAGCAACCAAATAGACCCTTAATGAAGGGGAAAAAAAGCCACACTTGAAATGGTAGGAAAATTTTATAGCATTTTTATTTACCATTGCCTCTCTCTTGTGTGGCATGTAACAGGAAAAAAATAGACTTCATGTTAAAACTGTTACATGACACAAAGAAGGACATTATATAATGATAAAAGGATCAATTCATGAAGAAAATACAGCAATTGTAAACATATATGCACCAAACAGCAGAGCTCCTAAATATGTGAAGCAAACATTTATAGAACCGAATGGAGAAATATATGTATCTACAATAATAGTAAGAGACTTTAATACTCCATTTTCAATAATAAATACAAAAACCAGAGGGGAGATCAGTAAGGAAATAGAGAACTTGAACAGCACTGTAGACCAAATGGACATAACAAGCATTTAAAAAACACTCGAGGCAAAAATAGCAGAATACACATTCTTCTCAAGTGCACCTGGCTAGGATGTGGAGAAACTGAAATTCTTTTGTGCTGTTGGTGGGAATGTAAAATGATATATCCACTATGAAGAATAGTATTGTGATTCCTCGAAAAATTAAAAATATAATTATCATACTATTCATCAATTCCACTTTTGGATATCTACCCAAAAGATTAAAAGCAAATACTTAAAGAGATATTTGTACACTCATATTCATAGCACCATTATTCACAATAGTCAAAAGGTGAAAGCAACCCAAGTGTCCACTGGCAAATGGATAAATTAACACAATAGAATATTATGCAGCTTTCAATATTAAGGAAGCTTGGACACATGCCACAACGTGGGTGAAACTTGAAATGAGCCAGTCACATAAAGAAAAATATTGTATGATTCCACTTATCTAAGATATGTAGAGAAGTCAAATTTATAGAGGCCAAAGTAGAATGGTTGTTTCCGGGACTGAGGCAAAGATGTGATGAAGAGTTGTCAATTAATAGATATAAAGTTTCAGGTTATCAAGATGAAAAAATTTTGGAAATGGATCATGATTATGGCTGCACAACACTGTAAATGTGCTTTATTCCAGAACTGTACACTTAAAAATGGTTAAAATAGTAAGTTTTATATGTACATTGTACCACAATGAAAAAGCACAAAATCATTGATCTATAAAGACAGAAAGGAAATTCATTTTATTGCATAATTAAAAATATAAAAGCATATTTATATGCATATTGCTAAAAATATAAAACTAAACTACCATTAATGTCTGTATCTCTGGAGTAGGAAAATAGACCTTGGATGGGCTTGGATACTGTCACTGTTCATTATAAATCTTGTTTCTTGTTTTAATTATCATGAACATATTTTATTTAAGAATGAAACATAGTAATTTAAAATATCCCCCCCTCAGCCAGGAATGGTGGCTCATGCCTATAATTCCAGCACTTTGAGAGGCCAAGGCAGGAGGAAGCCAAGAGTTTGAGATCAGCCTGAGCCACAGACCCCCATCTGTACAAAACAAACAGACAAACAAAAGAAGCCAGGTGTGGTGACACATGCTTGTGGTCCCAGCTACTTAGGAGGCTGAGGTCAAAGAATGACTTGAGCTCAGGATTTTGAGGCTGCAATTAGCTGTGTTCATTCCACCACACTCCAGCCTGGGTGACAGAGAGAGACCTCATCTCTACAAAAAAAGTGATCTATGTCTCAGCAATGTGCATTATTCTTATTTGCATCGAACCAGACGGGGCTCAGTGTGAACTCCACTCTGAGAGGCTGCCTTTCAAATGATGGAGCACTTAGGAAAATATTGTTTTTCTTTCTTATAGATTTAGAATAGAAGTAATGCTTGCCTTGGGAGATATATGGAATTGTGCCTAGTGTGTGTATGTGTGTTTCTGTGTACCCATGCACACATACATGCTTATTCATGTGTGTATGTGGGCTTCCATGCATCTCTGGAAGCCAACAGTTATCAACCAGAAATTGGAAGCTTAAAGACGTCTGTCTGCCTCTAAGCTGGGTAAGGACACTTGTGAAAGGACAGAACACAAATTGCCTACTCTGCATTCTTCTGCTGAACTTAAAATGGATTCTCCAGCACCTCAACTCTTCTTTATGGCATTGAGTTGCAAGCACAAACTGTTCTGTTAGAGCCTCCCTAGGCAGTGTTCTAGACAAAAAATTCAGACTTGGGCAGACATAAAAGTGGCAAAAGGGTAATAAATTTCGAGATGAGGCCAGTTCCTGCTGAATGGAGCTTCTTGAAAGGCAAATGGAGATTTGCATCGCAGAGTATATAACAGTGGTTCCTAGGACAATCTTTTTGGGGACAAATTTGCAACAAAACCTGATAATAGTGTAGTAGTTGAATTCATGTGTACAGTCTAGATTGGAGCAATATCATTTGACAGTATTGGTGAGTTTCTTGCGCAGGCACAGACGAGCCATTGTCAGGCTGGTCAGATTCAATAAAATACATTCAGTTAAAAGAAGGACCCAGGCCAGGCGTGGTGGCCCATGCCTGTAATCACAGCACTTTGGGAGGCTGAGGCGGGCAGATCACAAGGTCAGGAGTTCGAGACCAGCCTGGCCGATATGGTGAAACCCCCGTCTCTACTAAAAATACAAAAATTAGCCAGGCATGGTGGCAGGTGCCTGTAGTCCCAGCTACTCAGGAGGCTGAGGCAGAATAGCTTGAACCCAGGAGGCAGAGGTTGCAGTGAGCCGAGATTGCTCCACTGCACTTCCAGCTTGGGTGACAGAGCAAGACTCCGTCTCAAAGAAAAAAAAAAAAAAGGGCTCTAAGATGGTCTTGGATGACAGGACTCACATTCTTTGCTGGGCCTTTGCTGCTTGACCTGCCAGACTACTGAATTCCTGCTCTGCATTTCTCCCATAAGACAAGGCAGATCTAGTTCCTTGGGGACTACAGCCTTCCTTGACATAGCCTCCTGCACTGTCACACACCCAGGCTGCAGTGGCAAGGGCGGTGACTTCCTATTCTTTTCTAGGCGTGTACATCCTCCTCCTCTTCCTCTCTACTGGCCTAAAGGTAGCCAGGATGTGTCAATAAAGTTTCCTTTTGTTTTACTCATACCTGCTTAGTCTTTGCTCTCTTTAGTTAGGAAGAGGGAAACACTGTTTCAAATTCTACTTTGGAAAAATGAAATGCATGTTTAACCAATATTAAAAAAAATCCTTGAGGCCAAGATAGCAACCTTAGGAACTAGGGTATGGCATACAACTCTGTTTTGTTGTTGCTGCTATTGTTTTGGTCACCTTGGGGGTTTTCTTTCTCCTGCGTATTAACCCCTTGACTCCACAAACTCTTACACCAGGGGTGAGCTCTTGATTCCACCTGGACAAACATAGCACCCCTTTCCTCTGAACACATGACTCAGTGTTGTATTATATGTGTTTATTTTTATTGATTTAATAAACATAAAGCATGCTTATTATGTGTCAGGCACTGTTGTAAGCGTTCTACAAATATTAACTAATTTAATACTGAAAATAGCAGAATGTTGAATCCAGTCCATGTGGTACAGGGGACTCTAATGAAGAAATTACTTCCTGAGTTGTGGATAGAGCAACAGGGAAAAATCAGGGATATGAGGCACTCAGAGACTAGCAAGAGTGGACAGGCTTTGCCACTTCCAAGCCTAAAGAGGCACGAATGGAAGTCATGTTAGCAAAGAACAGTGAGAGCTGGGGCCATGCAGATGGGCCTCTCTTTGGGAGCTGTGTTCCTGGAAGGACACAGCCAGTGCCAGCAATCCGGCCCACAGTAGGAAGAAAGAAATACCACAGTCTCTGCCTCTTCTTGTCCTCCAGTCTTCTCTCAGGACCTCCCAGTGGTCAAGCCCAATTTGAAGCCAGTTGGCCAGGTAGCCAGGGTGATACAATCCACAGGAGTCAGCCTCTCTGGGAACAAAACAGAGTAAAGAATGGACCGCAGCAAATGAAAATAACCAGTGAACATTCAAATCATTTTAGTAATTAAGCAGAGACAAATAAAAATAATAAGTAAACATTAATTATTTTTATTCTACCTCTAACTTTACAAACCACCCACATTAACCCTTATAAAAAACTGAAGTCATAAACTAGACAAATGTCTAGATTCCAGCTGTTAGAATTCAGCAGAGCATTCAAACATCACAGAAAGAAACTCAGGAAGCCAGCTGGTTGGGCAAAGATTTTTATATTTACTACTTCTTTTTGCCAGATAATTCTACGGTAATCCACAGACTTCCCTCACACCAGCCCAGCCTATGATATCGATACTTAAGGAATAAAGAGCTGTTTATATTTTGGTGGGGAGCTCATACTATCAATTTGCACATTAGTGAGGCCAGCTATTGCTCTCTTCTTGGGATCTATTGAGTGGCGGCTGGAGAGATATCTGCTGAAAAAAAAAAAAAAGAAAAACCTTAGCTGTCTGATGAAATGTTTTAAATGCATAGGGTTCACCTTGGGGTTGGCTGCTGTTCAGATTTTATCCATTAATAACACACAGGGCTCCCTCTGTACTCTCCAGGGCTGATAGGAAAAATAGTACTACTTACAGGTCCTTGCTTTGCCTGAGGGAGGATATTCCAAATGCTGGTTGTGCTTCATGTACACACACGCATGTTTGTATGCACATCTACTCGGCTCACATGCATGCAATGGTGCTTCCTGATTTTTTTTTCAAATAAAATGACACAGAGGATTTTCCCATTTTGAAACATCTTAGAAAGGACAATATGTGGGTCAAAGTGAATGTGTAAGTTTATGTTTTATCGTGACACCCAGAGCTCTAAAGCATCTTCATTCATTTTAAGTCATTTGGTATTATGTTTGGAAATGGAAAGGGAAGGCTTCAAACTGTTGTCTTCTTTCAGTTTTTGCCCAATTCAACCTTCAGCTGACATTTAATCCTAAAGGGAGAAAATTAGAATTGCTACAAGAAACCAACATAAATGTATTACTTTTAAGTGTTGTCTATCATTTATTTTATTTTATTTTTTAAAAAAACTGCCCTTTTTATTCCCTCTCACTCTTTCTTTGAAACATTTAGAGAAAAGGGTGTTTAAATCAAAGTCACTAATTTCTGCCACAAGTCAGTCTTCAGATGCAGCCTGCTGTTAAGAATTTGGCATCATTTTGTTAAGAAAAGATTCCCAGCACAATTGTCTGAACATAGATGATGGAGATGTCTGAGCTTTGTCAATCAACGATTTGCTATGGAGAAGGGTCATTTTATTGTTAAGATTATGGGTCATTAGTGTATAAATGCATGTCAATGGAAAGAAATACATAGGTGAGGGGTTTGGAGGGTATAGAAGATCCCAGAATTGTTTTCCTGAAGAGTTTTGCTACACAATTACATTTAAAATAAGAAGGGGAAAAATAAGAAGTGGAAAATTTTAGCATTTAGTAAGTGAGAAGTAATTTACTCATTTTTTTCTGTCTCCAAAACCCAAGTGCTTGAAGTTGATTAAAAACTTTTCTATCAACTCATTCTATACTGAATCTAAACTACTCCATTAGCTTTAAAGGAATGTGGAACTGAAGCAAAGAGGTGTCCCCATTTCCATTCTCCGAAATGAAATTGATCATCTTAGGAAACTGTATCAAACACTAAAGCAATTGTCAACCTTCAACAATCTGTGTTGGAGTAAGTATTTTAATTCACATTATTTACTCTAAAATATTAGTCTTGAAGTGAATTGCCACAATGTTACCAAGATAAGCCCCCGAATCCACAGGGGCTAGAAAGAATTGACTCCACAACCAAAATTGCTGTGGAGTCAAGGCTTAATAAATACATATTCCCTAATTAACTAAACTTTGTAAAGATGTTAAACAACGCTGATGCCTTAATAATTGTTTCTACACCTATAGCTCATTTATTTTTATATGTTATTTCTATTTTTTCCCATAACTTGAGTAAAAGGGACATTAGACTTTGACATTCTTGGCTTTCAGATTAACCATGTGACTTGGGCAAGACACTTAGCCTATTTAGGTATTGGGGGGCTTTGTTTGCTTTTTATTAGTACAATAAAGACAGTAAATACTTCATCATGGTTATGTGAGGATCAAGTGAACTGAAACATATTTGTGCTTTTTAAAAAGTTTTAGGTGTGAGAGATAATTACACTGATGACATAGCATGATGACAAAATTTTATTTCTAGATCCAGTCTTTCTACCATCTTAAAAGTCATAAAAGGCACTAGAGCAATAACCATATCATTAGAACAATGGTAAAAGGACAGGCACCAAATGGCAAAACAATGAGCATTCAATTTAAATCAAAGAAAATCTGACTTAAGGGTGGCTGAAGACAGTGGTGGCAGCCCACTACATGCCTCCTTAATACAGTCCAAAACAGACAAAATAATAAAAAGAAAAATAGACTGTACTTGAAAATCACATCCTCTGCATAACTTGAGGAAAGACGATGTACAATCTTTCAAATCACTCTAATTTAAAAAAAAAAAAACAAAAGTCAATGATTTCATGCCAGACCTCCACCCAAAGTAATGCCCCATTGTGGGGAAAGACAGAAGATGAAAGGCTGTGGAGGGGCCTAAACTTGAACTTAAACTGCTTCAGGAAAACAAGGTCTTCCCTAAGTCTGAAAAGTATCTGAGTGGATCCAGGTGATTTGGACAGGAGACAGGGAAATACTGGGTGGAAGAGGGTGGATCCCTGGCAAAGGCCCCACCTTCAAGCCTAGAAACCAGTGGCCCTAAATGGGAACAGGTATTCTTGTTTTCACACCCAGAAGTTGCCTTTTGGCCTGCCATGCCCCACTATCCTGACCAATATAAACCCCAAACCTCAGGCTCCAAGGGCAGATGAACAGAAGAGCAGAGGAATGGTAGAACAGCGTGGCAGAGAAGGAGAGAAAAGAAGGAGTATCTGAAAGTCAAGAGGAGTTCGTCTGGGGACAGTCAGAGAGGAGATCAGCCAATGGACAGCCAAATTCCAGGGGAAGATCATCTTCCCACTCCATCTCCTTTCCAGTTCCCCATCCATCCTACTGAGAGCCACCTCCACCACTCAATAAAAGCCCTGCATTCACCATCCTTCAAGTCTGTGTGTGACCTGATTCTGCCTGGATGCCAGACAAGAACCAGGATACCAAGAGGGCACTGAGCTGGTTAACGCTTAAGCCGTCTGCAGACAGCAGAGCTAAAAGACAACTGTTTCACACCCACTGTGGCTTTGGGAGTCACAGGCACCCACCCCTAGATGCTACCATGGGGCCAGAGCCCAGAAGCGCTTGCTCCCGCTCCTGCACCTGCCCATCTGTGTGATCCCTGTCCCTTAAGGGGTTCGAGCACCCATGGTAGCTGAACAGACAAGCCACATCCCCGTTGCACATCTTGCAATGGGAGTCAGGGAACTCTCCTGTTTCACAGACATGGGCTATAAGCAAAGGTTTCAAAATATGTGCAAATTAAAGTGGTAGGCTGAATTTAACAGAGCAAGCATAATTTAAAAGGATAGGTGTGATTTAAAGTGGCATAGATTTGAGGAGGGAAAAGAAGAAGAGAGAAGCACAATTTAGCAACAGTAATGAAGAATAAAAAGAGTAAGGTTGGACAGGTGCGATGGTTCACGCCTGTAATCCCAGCACTATGGGAGGCCGAGGCAGGTGGATCACCTGAGGTCAGGAGTTCAAGACCAGCCTGGCCAGCATGGTAAAACCCTGTCTCTACTAAAAATACAAAAATTAGCTGGGTGTGGTGGCAGGCGCCTGTAATCCCAGCTACTCAGGAGGCTGAGGCAAGAGAATTACTTGAACCCAGGAAGTGGAGGTTGCAGTGAGCCAAGATCGCACCATGACACTCCAGCCTGGGGGACAAGAGCGAGACTATGTTTCAAAAATAAATGAACAAATAAATAAATAAAAAGTAAGGTCTTACCAGACAAAAGAGAACCATAAAATTGAAATGCAGCCAGGTGCAGTGGCTCATGCCTGTAATCCCAGCACTTTCGGAGGCCGAGGTGGGCGGATCACCTGAGGTCAGGAGTTCAAGACCAGCCTAGCCAACATGGTGAAAGCCTATCTCTACTAAAAATACAAAAATTAGCTGGGCATGGTGGCATGTGCCTGTAATCCCAGCTAGTCTACTTGGGAAGCTGAGGCAGGATAATCGCTGGAACCCAGGATGCAGAGGCTGCAGTGAGCCAAGATCGTGCCACTGCACTCCAGCCTGGGTGAGAGGGCAAAACTCCATCTCAAAAAAAAATAAAAATAAAAATAAAAATTGAAATGTTTGCAATCTCCTCTCCAAACCACAAAAACAAACAGAAAAGACCAGCCAAAATATCTGGACTTTCCTTAAAAAGCTTTAGTTGTGAGAGATAATTACACTGATGAGGACATAGCATGATGACAAAATTTTATTTCTAGTTCCAGTCTTTCTACCATCTGAAAAGTCATAAAAGGCACTAGAGCAACAACCGTATCATTAGAACAATGGTAAAGGGACGGTAGCCAAATGGCAAAACAATGAGCATTCAATTTAAATAAAAGACAATCTGACTTAGAGGTGTTAGATGAGGTTGCTACTAAACTAGAAATCATACAAAATGTCTACATACCATAAAAACAGACAGATGACTGAAATTCACATGGATCTATTGCAGAAAATCAGGAAACAAAATTTCACACATGATAACTGAGGAACATTCCTCTGAGAAGGTGTGGAGGAGGTTTGGAGGAAGAAATAGAACATAAATGTATGTTAGCACTTCAAACAAAAATAAATATACTCAAACAAGCCATAAGTACATGAAAACCCATCTTGAGTCGGAACTTTAAAAATAAAAACAAAAATGAACAACAACAAAAAAGAAGAAATAAAAAGGGAATTGGTTTAATTAGGGAAAGAAATGGAAGAAAAAGGCAAAACTGTCTCACAAATAAATAATACATTGCAAGGGGCCCAAGGAAGGAAAGACTCAAATAATAATTTTATAAGGCATGGAAGAAAGACAGGAAAATAACCAAAAAAGTGAAAATGAAAGGGTCAGTGAGAAAATAGTGAAAGTGGAAGAAAAACAAAGAATAAATAATGTTTCTTGTATTAGAGTCTCTGAAAACAAACAAAAATTTAACAATTGAACTCAGCTAATATTTCAAACTATAAACCCAAAAATGTTCCAGAAATAGAAAAAATTGAAAATTACTAAGATGGCTCACTGGGTATCTGGAAAAGTTAATCTGAAGCTCATTTTTATAGCCTTGATATCTGCAGGATCAATAGATGAGATATAGAAGCTCACTTTTTTAAATTGCATTTTTGTTTTTCTCATTTTAAATGTTGCCTCATTATTGCCTTACTTTGTATGTTGGTTTAGAAGAATCTGATGCTTGTCTATTTCTTTCACCTGTGTAAGTTATTAGATCTTTCTGTCTCGAGGCCTTGGAGACGTCATGTTTGACGTTTAATATTTTTACCATGAATATTAGTTTGGATTTCATTATTTCACTTCTTTGAGTAGAAGGAGAAACACAAGCAAATTGCACATAGGAAATAATTTTGAATTAGCACCAATAACAAGTGGGATTGATCCAAATTATCTGGTCATCTGCCTTAGCCTTTATGACTCATGATTTCCACTTGCTTATCATAGTTTTCATCATTCTGGTCATGAGTTCCTATTGAGGATCATATGAATTGGCCATCAAAGAGAAAAACTGGATGATCAGAGCATTTGGAAAGAGCAATGCTGAGATAGACTCAACTTAATATTTCACCCTCAGAATGAAAACTGCAAAATCTTGAGTGTTCTAAAATGATTGGTTAATATGAAGATTTTGCATTATTTATGTAGATGTAAGAATTTAAGGTAGAGATTCAAAATGCTTCAGGCAATCTTATGGAAAAACATCTACATAGTCATTTTTTCCCATGCTCTCCTGCAGAAACCTTCACCCTTCTCGCTGCTATTTCTCAAAAACTTTTCATAGCTGTTTAAGAAAGATTTATCTGGAGTCATTTAAATATAAAGTGACTCATGAATGGTTTTGAGCGAGTCCTTCCATTATGCCATTTTTCCCTCTAAACTTGTTCAATTGGCTGGATTATTGAGCACTAATTTTGTGCAACCCATGAAACTAGACTCTGGGCCAGCTCCATTTTTTTCCCTTGAATAAATTATTTTAAAAAGCTCTATTTTCGCTGGGCGCGGTGGTTCACGCCTGTAATCCCAGCATTTTGGGAGGCCAAGGCAGGCAGATCACGAAGTCAGGAGATCAAGACCATCCTGGCTAACACGGTGAAACCCAATCTCTACTAAAAATACAAAAAATTAGCCGGGCATGGTGGCGGGTACCTGTAGTCCCAGCTGCTGGGGAGGCTGAGGCAGGAGAATGGCGTGAACCCAGGAGGTGGAGCTTTCACTGAGCCGAGATTGTGCCACTGCACTCCAGCCTGGGCGACAGAGCAAGACTCCATCTCAGGAACAACAACAACAACAACAACAAACTCTATTTTCTTAGTCTTACCTTTTTGTCTAAATTTCAAACTGGTATTAAACTTAGTAATAATAATAACTTATTATATGACAAAAAGATCTCTTTATTTAAGTGTGTAATTCTTATTCAGGATTTTTAAAATTTCTTCCACTGAGAGTATAACATTTAATTAAAAGGGTCAGATTTTGTGATGATGTGATTTCCAATTGAGGAGCAAAAATGATCCTCTTTCTTTACAGCAGGTCTGAAGTGAGAAATTTCTGTGAGAATTTGTTGCCAAAAAAAGTAAAATCTTTGTTTCCCTAAGGATTCCACTGTGCTTTTTTTCATTCACGTGGTGAAAGCTATGTAAATTACTGTGTCATGCATTTTTTACACTTGCTTCTGAGAAAAAAATTAGACGCTTATTTGATATTTATTTATGGCAAGAAAATTAATCTATAGGGTAGAAATTTTCTTTTGCTCTCTATTTTTGTCCTTATTTATATTATTTTTAAACATGTCTTCTAACATATATATGACCATTACTAAAATAGTAAGATTTTAATTGTTTTCACTATAAAGAAATAATAAGCATGTATGGTGATTCGCGTATACATGAATCAAAGCATCATACTGTACCCAATAAATACATACTACTATTTGTCAATTAAAATCAATAAATAGATAATATTAAAGAGAAAAATATCAGGAATAAAATGTGAATGGTGTTTACTGTTATTAGTGGAGTTTTTTTCTCATCCTTTCCCTGTAGTCTGATGGGGCATTGGCAACACCTCATTCATTCATTCATTCATTCACCCATTCAAATATTTATCGAACACCAACTAGATGGGACTGGTTGTGTCAAGGAAACAGATCCTCAGAAGTAATGACAAACAAGATCTGTGGCTGTAGACTGCGACTAAGTCAGAGACTCCAGACAGAATACTGAGCAGGCAGTGTCAGGCCTCTGAGCCCAAGCTAAGCAATCGTATCCCCTGTGACCTGCACATACACACCTAGATGGCCCGCAGCAAGTGAAGAATCACAAAAGAAGTGAAAATGGCTGGTTCATGCCTTAGCTGATGACATTCCACCACAAAAGAAGTGAAAACGGCTGCTCCCTGCCTTAACTGATGACAATACTTTGTGAAATTCCTTCTCTTGGCTCATCCTGGCTCAAAAGCTCCCCAACTGAGCACCTTGTGACCCCTACCCCTGCCAGCCAGAGAACAACCCCCTTTGACTGTAGTTTCCCACTACCTACCCAAATCTTATAAAATGGCCCCACCCCTATCTCCCTTCACTGACTCTCTTTTCGGACTCAGCCTGCCTGCACCCAGGTGATTAAAAAGCTTTATTGCTCACACAAAGCCTGTTTGGTGGTCTTTTCACACGGACGCGCGTGAGAGGCAGAGAGCACGTGTCAAGTCACCCAGAACCATGCGGTTGAGCTAGCTGTGACTAGCATTTGGGAGCTTAGAGCCCAGTGCAGTCTTATCACTGTAATGCTTACACACTTTGATTGACTTCCAAGTTGGGAAGGCCTGTGCTATAGTCCTGGTTAATTAATAGAAATGATGGATGGTGGTGGTTTTAGAGCGATTTGGAGGAACTGAAACAGACTGGGAAGCAAGAATCTGAAAGGCATGGCATAGCATCTTACAGTGAAGAGGCCAGATAAAGAAAATAAAAACTGAACAGTGTAAGAAAAACTATGAGAAACACAGACTCCGTCTTTTCTAATCTTCACTCACATTTGATGACTCTGCATCTTCACTAAAAATGGTAGGTAATTTCATAACTGTTTTAGTTAGAAAAAAATTAACATTTTATGGGACAAGAGAATCTTGAATCAGCCCTCAGCAATATCATGATAACTTGGGCAAAGCAAATACTGACAAATTCAGAATGGCTATAACCAAGTTGTCATTAGTTCTGCTCAGTGTTTAGAATGTTCACAGAGTGCTATTTCTTTAAAAAAATAAAATAAAAAGCTGATTTTTTTTGGCAAGAAAGTAATTGTGAAGTGTTTAAGTAAATGAAATGAGCTCTCTTTGCATTGAAATGTAAAGCTCCCATTTCCTCTCTTTAAATGTTTAAAGGATTTTTTTTGTCAGTTTCAGCATGAAGAAACATTAACATTCATGTCATCCAAAACCTGTAGTGGATTTAAAAAAAAGATGTTAAATATCAGCAAATAGATCTGATAATCTGCAGAGTATTTCTGCTGTCAAGGAAGGACCATGGAATAAAAAACACGTGTTCCTGACTTGACATCCCTTGGCATCTTGTAAATAGCCTCCACGAATCCATACCTTAAAAACTGCCAACAACAGCAAAATTGTGCACAAGTTTCTAGTAAGTTAAGCAAGCAAAGCAGAGAGAGGAAATGTGGCTAGATTGCATATAAAAACCGAGGGACCCGAAAACTGACCTCAAAGTCATTTTACCAAAAGATACTCTCTGCATTTCTGCAGAATTGTCCTTTTATTTAAAATCAAACCACATTTCGTGATATGTATGCATGTCTGAGTAAATAAGAATATGGAGAATAAGCACGTTAGGTGGGGCAGGGGAAGATGATGAGGTAAGTGGGAAGAATTTTTCATGTGAAAAAATAAACTGCTGAGTAATACAAAATAGACTTTTCTTATGATTAAAGGTTTTTACCTCAAGAGGATATTGAAATAATCCTTTAGCCTGGATTTCTAACACTTCAATGCTACCTTCCTCAAAGGGGGAGGAAAATCACATTTATCAGTGTGTTTTCAGATTCAAAACTCAAAAGACGTGTTTGTCTCCTGGAGTTTGGAAGTTCCTTCTTTCTTCCTGTGCAAATTGCAAATGCAAAGGCTGCAGGAGACTAAGCAAAGGCCACATAGGGCGTCCTGTTGAGCAAAGCTTAGGCTGACTGTCACCACAAACCTATTTCCTTGTTTCCCCTCAACATTTGAGAGATTTGTTCCACAAATTTGAGAGACTGGTTCCATTAAGAATTTCCATTAAGCAGTAGTTCACTCTTTTCCTTAAATTATTAATCAAGAAAATTGGCAATTAGAGCTTCTAATTAGCATAATGTATATTGACATTACCTACCACTAGTTATTATTCCAGCCCAAAGCCAAAAATATCATTTTTTATGCTGCTTAAAATTGTACTGAGATAAATATGCATTTCCGTACATCGAAAATGATGATGGCATTTGTTGAGAATACATTGTATGATCTATGATTTATAAATATAATTTTATTTCATTCCTATGACAAGTCGGCAAGATCAGAATTAGACAACTTTGAGGTCTATAAAATAACATTGTTCAAATCTCATATTAGAGTTTGAAAGCTGAATTTTGAAATCCTATTTGCAGGATGCAGGTATCTATGGCTTTTTTCACCACTCCCTGAAGACTTTTTGACAAATAGCTCAGTCAGCTATAACTTATGGTCCACAAAGTTTCTGGACACACCAGTTTGGACATATATTGCTTCTCTAAACCTTCCTTAGAGCAAAGCACTTTGATAAAAGTCCACATAGACATATTCCACTACCACTTCCAGTAAACACAAACAAACATGCAATGTTTAAAAGTAAAACCATTTTGCAGCTTACATTTTCTATTAGTACGTATAGATCAACTTCATTTTTTTTAATGGTTGTTTATTATACTGTACCACAATTTATTAAATATTTCATTATTGATGAACATTTTGATAGGATTTTTTTGGTAGGCAACAATTCTGCAATATATACATACATTTATATTTTGTGGATTTTCACTAATGTTTCTAATCCCTGCCATTCAAAATTATGGAGGGGACAGAGACTATCTTGCCACCCTTAACACTGCCCAGCCACGTGGGGTGAAGGGGAAGGGGACTGTGATGATCCCCATTTCCATGACAACCAGTTGCCTACCCCCTACTTTGGTGGGAAGAAGGGAGAAGGCCCCTATGTCTCCCTGGAGGCTTTCCCCCTCAAGACTTCAAGTAGTGGTTAACAGAGTCAGGCCTGGTCATGGAGGGAGCGGCCACGGTGGACAAACGGGCAAATGAATATGTACATGTTAACATTAGAAAGACACTGCTTAATAGCCCATCCAAAAGTCATGGTGACGGATTGCTGAGCCAGATGGCTGACTTTCTGGCACTCATCCTCCCCGACAAAAGAAAACCAAAACAACAAATAAACAATAGTATTTTGATTGGACTGAAGTTACTGAGGCAGTACGCTACAGAGCACAAAGAAAGCAGCAAAATCCCTGTGGAACCTAGACATCCATGATAGCACAATGGAGAGGCAAGAAAGTCGTTTTTGTCTCTGCTACACTATTTCCTCTGCTTGTATTGGCTCAAAATCGGGGTAGACTTTTTCCTATGGAGGAAAGTAAGCTAGAGATCTCCTGCAGTCCTCATTATTACCTCAAATGCTAGCAATCCTTGCTACAGGAGAGTCCTCTAATTCTGACAGGCCTGGAATCAAGTTTGGAGAGTAGCCTGAAGTTCCCACTACTGCATTACCTGAGTAGAAGCCTATGGTGGACATTCATCACTCCTGTGATCTAAGCTCTAATGGCATGATGCGTTCTTGAAACTGAAATTACTGTGTCTGGAATTTATTCCTTTCTGTAGGTTCTTGGTCTCGCTGACTTCAAGAATGAAAATAGCCTCACGGTGAGTGTTACAGTTCTTAAAGATGGTGTGTCTGGAGTTTGTTCCTTCAGATGCTCAGATGTGTTCAGAGTTTCTTCCTTCTGGTGGGTTCGTGGTCTCACTGACTTCAGGAGTGAAGCAGCAGAACTTTGCAGTGAGTGTTACAGCTCATAGAGGTAGTGAGGACCTAAAGAGTGAGCAGCAGCAAGACTTACTGTGAAGAGCAAAAGAACAAAGCTTCCACACCATGGAAGGTTACCGGAGCATGTTGCTACTGCTGGCTCAAGTGGCCAGCTTTTAATCCCTTATTGGGCCCCGCCCACATCCTGCTGATTGGTCCATTTTACAGAGCTCTGATTGGTCTGTTTTACAGAGTACTGATTGGTCCGTGTTTATAGAGTGCTGATTGGTGTGTTTATAAACCTTTACCTAGACACAGAGCACTGATTGGTGCGCTTTTTACAGAGTGCTGATTGGTGCATTTATAAACCTTTAGCTAGACACAGAGTGCTGATTGGTGTGTTTACAATCCTTTAGCCAGACAGAAAAGTTCCCCAAGTCTCCACCCGACCCAGAAGCCCAGCCAGCTTCACCTCTCACTACAGCCAGAGTGTATCCTGCACTGGGGGCCATTAGCCACTGCCTCTCTTCATCCTTGGGTCTCTGCTATCATAACATAATATTAATGTGAGTACCTGCTACAATAAAACTCTTGCTGCTTGGAGCCTCTGGCAGAAGAAACAAACAAAACCACAATGTTCAAACCCATGTGGCACTCCACTTCCTCCAGGAAACAGCCAGACCTTCACAGCAGGGAAGTTGCTGAAAAGTTGGTTGGCCAACCTCACCTGTGCATACCCATGCAGCACAGCCAGCCTGATGATGAGCCTGCATGCACCCATGGCCAACCCAAGAGCTGGTCCTGTGGTGGCCTTCACCCTTTAATAGACTGTGGAAGAGTGGTCTGGCCCATCATGCTCAGTACAATAACTAGCCAAGTGCCCTATCCTACAACAAAACCATGCTATCATTATCACAAATTTCCTCAGCTTAGACTACTAGACAATCAGACACACTAGTGACAAAGACTGTGGCAGAAGAGACTGCATGAAGTCCATGCAACTGAATCTACCCAGAATCAAAATTAATGTACTGCATCCTACTGATCCGCTAGGACCCAGCAACCCACAGGGAAAATGTTTCTTCCTATGAAAGCTATTCCTTAAAATTGGAAAATGCAACTATTCCACTAGATATACAAGTATCAATAAAGGGACACAAGAAACATGAAAAACAAGGAACCATGACACTTCCAAAGGAACACAGTAAGTCTCCAGTAACAGACCCCAAAGAAAGGGACATTTACAAAATGCAGAAAAAGAAATGAAAAATAATGATCTTGAAGCTCAGTAAAATATAAGATAAAGCAGACAAATAATTTCATAAAAATCAGAAAAACAATTCATCATCTGAATGAGAAATTCAACCGAGATAGATATTATATAAAAAAGAACCCAATAGAAACCTTGGAACTAAAGAATTCAATGAATAAAACAAAAAATAAATTGAGAGTTTCAACCACGAATTAGTTCAAGCTGAAGAAATAATTTTTTTGAACTTGAAGATAGGGTTTTGGTTATAACTCAGTCAGAGGAGAAAAAAAGACCTTAAGGAAGAATAAAGAAAGTCTATGGAACCCAAGGGACACAGGCAAACAAATCTTTGCAACATGAGGTTGCAAGAGAGGGAAGAGATGAATAAAGACACTGAAAAGTTATGTAACAAAGTATTAGCTAAAAACTTTCAAAGTATTGAGAGAGATATGGACATCCAGATCCAAGAAGCTCATAGGTTCCCAATCAGATTCAGTCCAAAAAGATTCTCTCCAAGGCACACTGTAATAAAAATGTCAAAAGCAAAAAACAAAAAGAATTCTAGAAGCTGAAAAAGAAAAGCATTAAATTACATATAAGAGAATCTCCAATTTATCATCAGCAATTTTTTAGCAAAAATTATGCAAGCCAAGAAAGAATGGTTTGATATATTCAAAATGCTGGAAAAAAAAATTCTGCCAAGAATACTATATTCAGTAAATCTCTTCTTTAAAAATGGAGGATAAATAAACACCTTCGCAGTCAAGCAAACAATGATGGAATTTATCACCACTATGCTGGCTTTACAAGAAATGCTTAAAGGAGTAAGTACTACAACTCAAAATAAAAGGACAGTAATTTCTGTCATGAAAACACACGAAGTTTAAAACTCAGCAGCAGAGTTAAGTTCATTAATCAAACTCAGAATATTCCAGTGTTGTAAAGTATTATGTAAATCTTTCAATCCTATAGTATGGAGGCTTAAAGACAAAATAATCAAAACAACAATAGCTATAATTAGTAGCTAAGAAACATACAATACATAAAGAAGTAAATTGAGGCAATAAAATGTCAATTGTGTGTGTGGGGATAAAATCTAAAGTATTTTTATGCAAACAATGTTAAGTTGCTATTAGTTTAAATCAGTCAATTATAACTACAAGACTCTTCATGTTAGACCTATGCAAATCACAAATAAACAAATTACAGCAGATACAGAAAATAAAAATGAAAAAGGAAATAAAGTTTTGAAGCACAGAAAACCACCAAACAAAAGAGGTAAACAAGAGAAAAAGACATAATCAAAAGATCTACAAAGCAATAGAAAAACAACTAACAAAATGGCAAGAGTAAGTCCTTGTATATCAATAACAATCATCAATGTAATGATTTAAATTTTCCCATTAAAAGATACAGAGTGGCTGAGTGAATATAAAAACAAAATCCAAATATATACTGCCTAATAGAAACACATTTTACCATTAAAGACAAAGATAGAATGAGAGTAAAAGAGTAAAGAAAGATAATTCATGCAAGTGAAAATCAAAAGGAAGTAGGAGTAGCTATAATTTTATCAGATAAAGAAGACTTTAAGTCAAAAATTAAAAAAAAAAGGAAGGTCAATACATAACAATAAAGGGATCAGTTTAGTGAGAGGACACAACAATTCTAAATATATATGTGCCCAACAATGGAGCACCCAAATAGATAAGGTAAATATTATTAGATCTAAAGGAAGATATAGACAGCAATACAATAATAGTAGGTGACTTCAACACCCCACTTTCAACAATGAATATATCATCCGGACAAAAAACAACAGAGAAACTGAACAACTTAACTGAAACTTCATAGACCAAATAATCCTAACAGACATTTACAGAACGTTTTATGCAACAGCTAGGGAATACACATTCTTCTTAGCTACACATAAAAGATTCTCCAGGATAGATCATATGCTATGCCCCTAACAAGTCATACCAAGTTTATTAAGAAGGAGATTATAACAAGTATATATTTTTCTTATGCACAGTAGTATAAAATTAGAAATTAAGAAAAGCTTCAGAAGTTTTACAAATACATATAAATTAAACAACATGCTTCTCAACAACCAATAGGTCAATGAAGAAATTAAAAGGTAAATTTAAAAAATAAATTTGAGACAAAAATAAAAACACATTATACCAAAACACAGCAAAAGCAGTTCTAGGAGGGAATCTTATGGCAATAAACACCTACATTAAAGAAGAAGTAAAATTTTGAATAAAGAACCTATTAATACACCTCAAGTAACTACAAAAACAAGAACAAACCAAATCCAAAATTGATAGAAGGAAGGAAATAACAAAAGTCAGAAGAGAAATAAACAAAATAGAGACCCATCAAAAAAAAATCAAAAAAATTAATGGAGCAAATAATTGATTTTTTTTCTTCCCAACTTTTATTTTAGGTTCGGGTGTACATGTACAGGTTTGTTACATGGGTAAATTGTGCACCATGGGGGTTTGGTGTGCATACTATTTTATCATCTAGCTAATAAGCATAGTACCTGATAGGTAGTTTTTTTATAGTTACCCTACTCTCACTCCCCACCCTCTAGTAGGACACACTGTTTATTTTTCCCTTCTTTTGGCCATGTGTACTCAACGTTTAGCTTCCATTTATAAGTTAGAACATGCAGTATTTGTTTTTCTGTTCCTGTATTAATTCACTGAGGATAATGGCCTCCGGCTCCACCATGTTGCTGTAAAGGACATAATTTTATACTTTTTATGGCTGCATAGTATTCCATGGTGTATATGTACAACATTTTCTCTATCCAGTCCACCCTTAATGGGCATCTATGTGTTGATTCCATGTCTTTGCTATTGTGTATAATGCTACAATGGGCATACGTGTTCATGAGTCTTTATGGTATGACAATTTATATTCCTTTAGTATATAATGGGATTACTGGGTTGAATGGTATTTCTGGTTTTTTTTTCTGTCGTTTTGTTTTGTTTTTTCTCTTTTGTAGCAATTGGCAGACTTTAATATTCAAGAAAAATTAATTTCATCATACACATTCAAAACATGGGAAATTTCATGCACACATGAAGCTTCCAATTCAGCTTTTTTGGCAACTTTTAGAATGAGAGTTACATATAAATACAGTACATTTTACAGTTAAACTTTATAATTTTATACTATTTATACAGCTTCTCCTTATATTGTACATATTCCACCTTGCTCACTTGATTAGTGTACCCTATATCTGCACTGCTTCAGAATTGGAAATTAAAGAAGAAAAACCACAAGCACAATGGACTGTCTCCTCTCGTTTCACGAAGTATATGAAAATGTTTGTGTATATAGCTAATTTAAGAAAAACATTTTAAACTTTAAAGCTTACATACTTTAGTAGCTAGGACTAAAATTAATACAAAATTAAATAAATCCTCCAGCGATACGTCTGTTACTGATTGATACCACATTTTCAAATTTAGAATATATTAACTGCAAAAGCTGTAAGAAAAAAAGTGATGCAAATTTGTATAGAACATTTAAAAAACAACATTCATGATATGAGGGATAAATTAACAAATGAAGTAACTGATTTCAGAATTAACTAAAACATATGCTATAATTTAGAAATGTAACATTATTAAAGAAAACCTAATAGAAAAAAATTAATTAATAAAGCCAACCCACCAGTGTCAACCTGTTTTTGCCTGTGAGAAAAACAAGTATTTCTGTTTTAAGTTCTTTGTGAAATCTCCAAACTGCTTTCCATAGTGCCTGAACTAATTTATATTCCTACCAGCAATGTATAGGCATTTCCTTTTCTCTGCAGCCTCCTGGGCATCTGTTTTTTATTTTTTAATGTCCATTCTGACTAATGTGAGGTGGTATCTCATTGCGGTTTTGATTTGTATTTCTCTGATGATTAGTGATGTTGATCATTTTTTCACATGCTTGTTGGCCACGTGTATGTCTTCTTTGAGAAGTGTCTGTTCATGTCTCTTCCCTATTATTAATAGTGTTGTTTGTTTTATGTGTGTTAATTTGTTTAAATTCCTTATAGATTCTGAATATTAGACCTTTGTCAGATGCATAGTTTGAAAATATTTTCCCCCATTCTGTAGGTTGACGGTTTTCTCCACTGATAGTTTCTTTTGCTGTGCAACAGCTCTTTATTTGAATTAGGTCCCACTTGTCATTTTTGTTGTTGTTGTTGCAATTGCTTTCGAAAACTTCTTCATGAAATCCTTGTCAGGGTCTATGTCCAGAATAGTATTACCAGGGTTTTCTCCTGGGGCTTTTACAGTTTTAGTTTTTACACTTAAGATCTGTATTCCATGTTGAGTTTATTTTTGCATATGGTGGGAGAAAGTTTCCAGTTTCAATCTGCATATAGCTAGCTAGCTATCCCAGTAACATTTATTCAATAGGGAGTTTTTCCCCATTGCTTGTTTTTGCCAACTTTGTCAAAGATAAGATGGTTGTAGATTGTGTGGCTTTATTTCTAGGTTTTCTAACCTATTCTATTGGTTTATGTGTCTGTTTTTGTACCATTATTGTGCTGGTTTTGGTTACTATAGCCTTATAGTGTAGTGTGAAGTCAAGTAGTTTGATGCTTCCAGCTTTGTTCTGTTTGTTCAGGATTGTCTTGGCTACTCAGGCTTCTTTTTGATTGCATATGAATTTTAGAATAGTTTTTAAATAATTCGGTGAAAAATATCATTGGTAGTTTCATACGGATAGTATTGAATCCACAAGTTGCTTTGGACAGTATGGACATTTAAACAATAATAATTCTTCCTATCCATGAGCATAGAATGTTTTCCCATTTACTTGTGTCATCTCCGATTTCTTTCAGCAGTGTTTTGCAGTTCTCATTGTAGAGATCATTCACTTCCTTGGTTAGCTGTATTTCTAGATATTTTATTCTTTTAGTGGCTATTGTGAATGTGATTGCAGTCTTGATTTTGCTGTCAGCTTGGATGCTATTGGTGTACAGAAATGCTGCTGCTTTTTGTACATTGATTTTGTAACCTGAAAATTTGTTGAAGTTGTTTATCAGATCTAGAAATCTTTGGGCAGAGATTATTGTTTTTTTAATTTATAAAATTATATCATCTGTGAGGAGAGATAATTTTACTTTCTGTCTTCCTATTTGAATGCCTTTTATTTCCTTCTCTTGCCTGATTGCTTTGGTTAGGACTTCCAATACTATGTTGAATAGGCATGGTAAGAGTGGGCATCCTTGTGTGGCCTGGTTTTTCAAGGGAAGTGCTTCCAGCTTTTGCACATTCAGTATGATATTGGTTGTGGTTTGGTCATAGATGGTTCTTATTATTCTGAAGTCTGCCTCTCTGATGCCTAGTTTACTGCAGGTTTTTAATATGAAATGATGTTGAATTTTATCAAGAGCCTTTTCTGCATCTATTGAAATAAGTATGATTTTTTTGTTTTTAGTTCATTTTATGTGTTGAATCACATTTATTGATTTGTGTATTTTGAACCAACCTTGCATCCCATGAATAACACCTACTTGACTGTGTTGGGTTAGCACTTCGATGGTCTCCTGGATTCAGTTGGCTAGTATTTGTTGAGAATTTTTGCATGTATGTTCATCGAGTATATTGTCCTGATATTTTCTTTTTGTTGTGTCTCTGCCAGGTTTTGGTATCAGAATTATAGTGGCCTCATAGAGTGACTTAGGGAGGAGTCCCTACTCCTCAATTTTTTGGAATAGTTTATGTAGAATTGGTACCAGCTCTTCTTTATATGTCTCGTAGAATTCAGCTGTGAATTCTTCTGGTCCAGAGCTTTTTCTAGTTGGTAGGGTTTTTTTGTTTGTTTGTTTGTTTGTGTTTTGAGACAGATTTTTACTCTTGTTGTCCAAGCTGGAGTGCAATGGCGCCATCTTGGCTCACTGCAATCTCTGCCTCCTGGGTTCAAGCAGTTCTCCTGCCTCAGCTTCCTGAGTAGCTGGGATTACAGGCACCCGCCACCACGTTAGCCCAGCTAATTTTTGTATTTTTAGCAAAGATGGGGTTTCACCCTGTTGGCCAGGCTGGTCTCAAACTCCTGACTTCAGGTGATCCACCCGCCTTGGCCTCCCAAAGTGCTGGGATTACAGACTTGAGCCACCGCACCCGGCCTCTAGTTGGTAGGGTTTTTTTGTTTTGTTTTTCTTTTTGTTTTCCACTGATTCACTTTTGGAACTCACTATTCATCTTTTCAGGGTTTCAATTCCTTTTTGGTTTAATTTTGGGATGTTGTATATTTTCAGGAATGTATTCATTTCTTCTAGGTTTTCTAGTTCATATGCATAGAGGTGTTCATAATAGTCTCTGAAGATTTTTTTGTATTTCTGTGGGGTAGGTGGTAATACATTCTTTGTCATTTCTAATTGTGTGTATTTTTATTTTCTCTCTGTTTATCTTTATTAGTCTACCTAGAGGTCTATCAATTTTATTTATTTTTTCAAAAAACCAACTTTTGGGTTCATTTATCTTTTTTTTTGTTTGTTTGTTTTGAGACTGAGTCTCGCTCTGTCACCCAGGCTGGAGTGCAGTGGCGTGATCTTGGCTTACTACAAGCTCCGCCTCCCGGGTTCACGCCATTCTCCTGCCTCAGCCTCCCGAGTAGCTGGGACTACAGGTGCCCTCCACCATGCCCGGGTAATTTTTTGTATTTTTAGTAGAGACGGGGTTGCACCAGGTTAGCCAGGATGGTCTTGATCTGCCCACCTCGGCCTCCCAAAGTGCTGGGATTACAGGTGTGAGCCATCGCGCCTGGCCGCTCCTGGCTACTTTTTTGTATGTTTAGTAGAGACGGGTTTCACCGTGTTAGTCAGGATGGTCTCGCTTTCCTGACGTCATGATCTGCCCACCTCGGCCTCCCAAAGTGTTGGGATTACAGACGTGAGCCACTGCGCCTGGCCCATTTATCTTCTGAATGGTCTTGTGCATCTCAGTTTCATTCAGTTCAGCTTTGGGGTTGATTTGGTTTGCTTTTGTTTTCCTAGCTCCTCTAGGTGTCATGCTGGGTTGTTAATTCGACACTTTTCCACTTTTTTTTATATGAGCATTTAGCTCTATAAATTTTCCTCTTAACACTGCTTTAGCTGTGTCCCAGAGATTCTGGTATGTTTTATCTTTGTTTTCTTTACTTTCTAAGAATTTTTTGATTTATGTCTTAATCTTACTGTTTACCCAAAAGTCATTCAGAAGCAGGTTGTTTAATTTTCATGTAATCATATGGCTTAGAGAGGTCTTCTTAGTATTGATTTCTATTTTTATCTTGCTGTGATCTGTGAGTGTAGTATATATATATATATATGTTTAGAATTGCTTTATGTTTGAGCGTGTGGTGAATTTTAGATTATGTGTCATGTGCAGATGATAAGCATGTGTATTCTGTTTTGGTTGGGTGGAATGTTCTGTAGACATCTGTTAGGTCCATTTGGTCAAGTGTCCAGCTTAGGTCCCAAATATCTTTGATAGTTTCTGCCTTGATAATGTGTCTTATACTGTCAGTGGGATACTGACATTTTCCACTATTGTTATGTGGTTATCTAGCCTACCATGAAGATCTTTAAGAACTTGTTTTGTGAATCTGGGTGCTCCAGTGTTAGGTGTATATATATATTTAGGATAGTTAAGTTTTCTTGTTGAATTGAACCCTTTATCACTATGTTGTGCCCTTCTTGTCCTTTTTTGATCATCATTAGTTTAAAGTATATTTTGTTTGGAATTAGAATAGCAAACACTGCTGTATTTTGTTTTCCATTTGCTTGATAGATCTTTCTCCATACCTTTGCTTTGAGCCTATGGATATCATGGCATGTGAAATGGGTTTCTTTAAAAGAGCATATAGATGGGTCTGTCTTCTTTTTGGTTTTTTTTTTGTAAATTTTCTGAATTTATTCTGATGCAATAATCAGTGCACAAAGATGGACGTACAAGAATGTTTGTTATAGCGGTATTTACAATTGGATACAAACTAAATGTTTAACATCTGTGACTATTTAAATTGTGGTAGAGTCATAAAATGGAATTTTTTAATAGCCATTAGGAACAATGATATACTTGTACATATCTTGACAAGGAAAGATGTTCATGCCATATTATAAAATTAGAAAATAGATTATAGAATATGTGTACTATTATTCCACTTTTGCCAGAATGTTTATTCACATGCATGCATTTGTATAGATAGAAAATGTCTGAAAGTACAAATATCAAAGTGCTGATGGTGGTATCTGCCGGGTTGTGGAATTATGGTAACTTTTTTCTTTTCTTGTTTTATTATTGTTATTTCAATAATTTCGGGGGAACACGTAGTGTTTGGTTACATGGATAAGTTCTGTAGTGGTGATTTCTGAGATTTTGGTGCTCCCATAACCCAAGCACTGTCCTGTACCCAGTGTGTAGTCTTTTATCCCTCACCCCTCGTCTCAGCCTTCCCCCTAGTCCCCAGACACCATTATATCATTATTATGTTTTTGTGTCCTCATAGCTTATCTCCCACTTATAAGTGAGAACATACAATGCTTGCTTTTCCATTCCTGAGTTACTTCACTTAGAATAATGGTCACCAACTCCATCCAGGTTGCTGTGAATGACATTATTTTGTGGGCTTTTTTTGGTTCCATATGAATTTTAGGATTGTTTTTTCTAGTTCCATGAAGAATGATGATGGTATTTCGATGGGAATTGCATTGAATTTGTAGATTGTTTTTGGCAGTATGGTCATTTTCACAATATTGATTCTATCATCCATGAGCATGAGATATGTTTCCATTTGTTTGTGTCATCTATGACTTCTTTCAGCAGTGTTTTATAGTTTGACCTGTACAGATCTTTCGCCTCTTTGGTTAGGTGTATTCCTAAGTATTTTAAATTTTTTGCAGTTGTTGTAAGAGGAATTGAGTTCTTGATTTGATTTTCAGCTTGGTTGCTCTTGGTGTTTTACAGAGCTACTGATTTGTGTGGATTGATTTTATATTCTGAAACTTTACCAAATTCACTTTTCAGATCTAGGAGCTTTTTGGATGAGTCTTCAGGGTTTTCTAGGTATACGATCATATCATCACCAAACAGCAATAGTTTGACTCCTTACTATCAGTTTGGATGCCCTTTATTTCTTTCTATTGTCTAATTGCTCTGGCTAGGACTTCCAGTATTATGTTGAATAGAAGTGGTGAGAGTGGACATCCTTGTCTTATTCCTATTCTCAGGGGGAATGCTTTCAACTTTTCCCCATTCAGTATAATGTTGGCTGTGGGTTTGTCATAGATGGCTTTTATTACATTAAGGTATATCCCTTCCATGCCACTTTTACTGAGGATTTTAATCATGAAGGGATGCTAGGTTATTTGTTTGTCTGAAAAGTCTCTCTTTCCCTCATTTATGAAGCTTAGTTTCTCTTGAAACAAAAGTTGTGGCTAATGATTATTTTGTTTAAGGAGTCTAAATATATTACCCCCCAATCCCTTCTGGCTTGCAGGGTTTCTGCTGAGAAATCTGCTATTAATCTGATAGATTTTCCTTTATAGGTTACCTGATACTTTTGCCTCACAGCTCTTAAGATTCTTTCATTCGCTGGGCGTGATGGCTCATGCCTGTAATCCTAGCACTTTGGGAGGCTGAGGTGGGCAGATCATGAGGTCAGGAGATCGAGACCATCATGGCTAACACGGTGAAACCCCGTATCTACTAAAAATACAAAAAATTAACTGGACATGGTGGCGGAGGCCTGTAGTCCCAGCTACTCGGGAGGCTGAGGCAGGAGAATGGCCTGAACCCGGGAGGCAGAGCTTGAAGTGAGCTGAGATCGCACCACTGCACTCCAGCCTGGGTGACAGAGCGAGACTCTGTGTCAAAAAAAAAAGATTATTTCATTCATCTTGACTTTAGATGACCTGATGACTACGAGCCTAGGAAATGATCTTTTTGCTATGAATTTCCTAGGTGTTCATTGAGCTTCTTGTATTTGTATGTCTCGATCTCTAGCAAGACCAGAGAGGTTTTTCTTGATTATTTCCTCAAATGAGTTTTCTCTTTTAGATTTCTCTTTTTCCTGAGGAACACCAATATTCTTATGCCTGGATGTTTAACATAATCCCAGATTTCTTGGAGGCTTTGTTCATTTTTTAAATCTCTTTTGTCTTTGTTTTTGTCAGATCAGCTTAATTCAAAAGCCTTGCCTTCGAGCTCTGAAGTTCCTTCTACTTATTTGATTCTGTTGTTGAAACTTTCCAGTGTGTTTTGCATTTCTCTAAGTGTGTCTTTCAATTCCAGAAGTTGTGATTGTCTTTTCTTTATGATATCTATTTCTTTGGAGACTTTTTCACTTGTATCCTGTATTTTTTCTTAATTTCTTTAAACTGACTTTCACCTTTCTCTGGTGCCTTATTGAGTAGCTTAATAATCATCCTTCTCAATTATTTTTCTGGTAATTCAGAGGTTTCTTCTTGGTTTAGATCCATTGTTGGAGATCGAGTGTGATCTTTTAGGGGTGTTATAAAACCTTACTTTGTCATATTACAAGAATTACTTTTCTTCTTCCTCATTTGGGAAGACTGTTTCAGTGGAATGATTTCAAACTCAAGGGCTGCTGTTCAGCTTCTTTTTTCCCACAAGATGATCCACTGATGTAGTGCTCTCCCCCTTCCTCTAGGATAGGGCTTCCTGAGAGCCAGACTGCAGTGATTGTTATTGCCCTTCTGGGTTTAGCCACCCAGCAGGGCTACCAAGCTCCAGGCTTGTGCTGGGGAATGTCTGCAAAGAGTCCTGTGATATGATCTGTCTTCAGGTCTTCCAGTCATGGATACTATCAGCTGCTCCATTGGAGGTGGCAGGGTAGTGAAGTGGACTCTGTGAGAGTCCTTGGTTATAGTTTTGTTTAGTGCATTGGTTTTCTCTAATGCTGGTTATGCCAGCAGTGAAGTTGTCACATGGACAGGCTCAGGACCTCTGTTTAGCCAGGGTGTTGAAGGTGTTAGCCATTGTTTTCTCCTTCTTTGGAGCAAGGATGTTCTGTCCTGAGTTGCTGTAGAGGCTTGAGTTGGTTTTCCTCTAGCCAGGAGGTGGCACTTTCAAGAGAGTGCCAGGTGCAGTAGTAGAAGGGGGATATAATCTTGCCCTGTGTTGGCCAGGATGAGTACTCAGGTTCCTCAGGTGAAGGGGGGGGGGGGGCGGGGGGCGGGTCATAGAACTCCCAAGAGATTACATCTTTTGTTTTCAGCTACCAGGGTGAGTAGAGAAAAACCATCAGGTGGGGGCAGGATTAGACAGTTCTGAGCTCAGACTCTCTGGGTGGGGCTGCTACCACTGTGGGGGGTGGGGGTGGTTCTCAGGTCAGTGGGGTTATGTTGTCTGGGAGATTATGGCTGCCTTTGCTGCTTCATACAGGTTGCCAGGGAAATGGGAGAAAGCCAGAAGTGACAGGCCTCACCTGGCTCCTATGCAGCCAGCAAGACCAGTCTCTCTCGCACCATAACTCCCCAGCTGCACGGAGTTCATGTCCAGGTGATCAGAGCTGAGATCTTGCCCCAAGGCACAAGCCTCCCTGCTGAGAAAGTGGGCAGGGCTCTCAGGCCTTGCCTCCCCACCTGCCCTCACCATTGGATGTGGCTTCTGTGCTTGTATCTGCACTTCCCATTCACCCCCCTCAGACTCTGCTCAGGAAAGTTTGTGCTCAGTCAAAATTACTACAAAGTTCAGCTAGGACCTTTATTTGCCCTGTGGCCCCTCCCCACTTCTGCTGGCCACCTTCCCTTCCAGAAGGACCTCTGTGAGATAAGGCCAGAATGACTTTCCTGGGGCTCAAGCTGAGAACCGGGAGGGTCCTGATGCTTCTTCTACTTTTATATTTTGCTTGGCTGCCTAAATCCATTTCAGCTCTAGGTAAGGTTAATCCTTCTCCTGTGATCTGGATTTTCAGGTTCTTTAGTGGGGATGTGTGTTCAAAGGCTGAATTTTTTCCCCCTCACATTTTGGGAACTCACAGTTTTTTGGCTGTCTCATGGGGTTTGCAGTGGCAAGCCTCTTCTTTCAAAGGGTTTGTGAATTCTTCCAGTTTTTCTGGTATGTTCCTGCAGTAGTTCATGGAGCGAAAGTTCACATGTAAGTCTCCAGACACTGTCCTGTCATCTAAGCCGGAGCTGTATGTTAGTCCTATCTCCTGTCTGCCATTTTGTGGGAGATCTTTTTTCTTTATCCAAATTGCCACTCTCTGCCTTTTAAGTAGGGGCACTTATCCTGTTTACATTTAAGGTTAATATTGATATGTGCTGATTTGATCCTGTCATTGGGTTGTTAGCTGGTTGTTATGCAGACTTGATTGTGTAGTTGCTTTATAGTGTCAATGGTCTATGTATTTAAGTATGTTTTTGTTGTGGCTGCTAATAGTCTTTAGTTTCCATGTTTAGCCCTCCCTTAAAGACCTCTTGTGAGACAAGCCTGGTGGTAACAAATTCCCTTCATGTTTGATTGTCCGAAAAGGATTTTATTTCTCCTTCACTTATGACGTTTAGTTTGGCTAGATATGAAATTCTTGGTTGGAATATTTGTTCTTTAAGAATGCTGAGGCTGGGCACGGTGGCTCACACCTGTAATCCCAGCACTTTGGGAGCCTAAGGCGGGCAGATTACCAGGTCAGGAGATCGAGACCATCCTGGCCAATGTGGTGAAACCCCATCTCTACAAAAAATACAAAAATTAGCAGGCCGTGGTGGAGGGCACCTGTAGTCCCAGCTACTGGGGAGGCTGAGGCAGGAGAATCATTTGAACTCAGGAGGTGGAGGTTGCCGTAAGCCGAGATCGCACCATTGCACTCCAGCCTGGGTGACAGGGCAAGACTCTGTCAAAAAAAAAAAAAAAAAAGAAAGAATGGTGAATATAGGCCCGCAATCTCTTCTGGCTTGTAGAGTTTTTGCTGAAAACTCTACTTTTAGCCTAATGGGGTTTCCTTTGTAGGTAACCTGCCCCTTCTCTCTAGCTCCCTTTAATATTTTTTCTTTTGCATTTACCTTGGATAATCTGACTGTGTGTCTTGGGGATGGTTATCCCATACAGTGTCTCATTGGAGTTCTCTGAATTTTCTCAATTTGAATGTCAACCTCTCTAGTGAGATTGGGGGATTTTTCATGGACAATATTCTCAAATGTATTTTACAAGTTGTTTGCTCTCTCTACTTATCTTTCAGGGATGACAAAGAGTCATATGTTTGGTCTCTGTGTAATCCCATATTTCTTGGAGGTTTTGTTCATTGTTTCAAAATTCTTTTTATTTATTTTTATCTGACAAACTTACTCAAAAAAACAGTCTTTAAGCTCTTTTCTCAACTTGTTCTATTCTGCTGTTAATATTTCCAATTATATTATAATATTTTTGTAGTGAGTTTTTAGCTTTATCAGATCAGTTTTGTTCTTCCTTAAAATGCCTCCTTTGTCTTTTATGTCTTGTATTGTTTTACTAGATTCCTTCATGTTCTTTGCCATCCAGATTCTGAATTCTACGTCTGACATTTCAGCCATTTCAATCTAATTAAGAACTATTGCTGGGGAGCTACTGTGATCATCTGGAGGCAAGAAAACACTCTGGTATTTGAGTCACCAGAGTTTTTGTGCTGGTTCTTTCTCATCAGTGTGGCCTGATGTTCTTTTAATCTTCGTCGTTTTTGTCTTTTAGATGGTGCTTTTTGCTTTTTTATTCTTTGATGCTCATGAGGTTTTGACTGTGGCATAAGTTGGGTTTAGTTGACTGGCTTCATTTCTGGATGATATCAGGGGGCCCAGGCTAAGCTCAGCACTTCTGGTCTGCGTGCTCTAACCCTGGGTGTTGGTAGGAGGCCCACAGCTGTGTTCTCTGTCCTTATCTCTGTGTTATCCCCTTGAGGATAAACACTTGCTTCACTAAAGGGGCCAAGTTTCTCAGTCTGCTGGCAACAACAATGGGAGATTCTTACAAAAGCACTTCACTGGGGGAGTGATAGTGGGGTTGCGCCCATGTGCACATGCTTGTGGCTGGGCAGCAGTGCATTGGAGTGCATGTTTGCATGTGTGCCAGCAGCAATAGGGCAGTGGTGTGGTGATATCTGCACATGTGCTTGCCAGCAACAGTGTAGTGGTAATGTGGTGGTGTCTGAGTGCATGCATGCTGTCGGGGTGGGTCTCTGGGGTGGCGAGGCCCATGCACGCATGTGAACCAGTGGCACCAAAATGGTGAATTCCATGTGTGCACCTATGTAGCAGTGGGGGAAAGCCACAGGCAAGTGCACACTGGCAAAGCAGTGGGAGGAGGTGTTTGGCACCTCTGTGTCTACCGAGGCCTGTCTGCTGAAGCTGTCCAGGGGTTAGATGGGATCTGCTATGATGTCTGCTGCAGGAGAAATCCTGGTTTTGGAATCCAAGCCTGCACTGCAAGTGGATGTGGTCAGGAGGGACCCAGCAAGAAGCCAGCAAATGAAGGGTGCTCAGATCAAACTGGCCTTGTCCCCGTGGGCAAGACAGCCCGTTTGTGTCCAGGTTAGAGAGCCAACAAAGCCCAAAGCCACTTAGAGGAGCATGGCATGCCTTGGAGGATGGGTGTCCCTGGTCATGCTCCATTGCAGCCGTTCTCACACCAAACTCTCTGGGCTCCACACAGGCTAGAGTACTGTCCCTGCCACTTCTTCAAGCATCTCTTCCTGCCAGCTCAGATGTCTGTGGGCATCACGAGGGTCTCCTGAAGCTAAGATTCTGGAGGTCCATGAAAAGCATGGACCAGTCTTCACCTATTTAAGTCTCCCCTTCTCCGGGAACCACTGGGGGCTGGAATGAGTCATGGTGCTTGGTAGCACTCTGCAGGGTTTTCACCTTCCTCAGCTCAGGGACTCTGTCCTCCCTCCTTTCACCCTTAATGCCTTTCTTGCAACGATCTACTTGGAGTGTGCCGGTATTCTTGATGGTCTGATGTCTCAGTGGGAGATGCTCTTCCTGGCTGAGTCTAGTCAGCAATCTTGGCTCCCCACTATCAAGAATTAATTTTTTGAAAAGAAAAAAAAATACACAAAACTTTAGCTAGACTAATTGAGAAAATAATAAAACTCAAATAAATAAAATCAGAGATGAATAGAGAGTCATTACAACAGATATCACAAAAATACAAAAAATCATAAGAAATTATTGTGAACAATTACATGCCAATAAATTTTATATCAGAAGAAATGAATAAATCCACATACATGTGCAATTCACCAATACTAAATGAAAATCTACAAATATGTTTGAAGAAATACAAAAATCTGAACAGAATAAAAATGAATGAGAAGATTAAGTTAATAATAAAAAGCATTTCATCAAATGAAAATGCAGGATTTGATGGCTTCACTGTTGAACTCTACCAAAGATATAAAGAAGAAGGAATACTAACTCTCCTCTAAGTATTCCATAAAACTGGGGAAGAGAAAAAACTTCTAAATTTATCTTATGGGGTCAGCATTATCCTGACTCCAAAACTGGACAAAGACACACCAAAAAAATGACATACCAACATTGATGATAACCAATTCTCAACAAGATACTAACAAACTGAGTCTAAAACAATATGAGAAAGATGATTCACTATGATCAAGTGGAATTCCTCACAGGTATTCAAAGATGGCTTAATATACAAATGAATAAATGTGATTTACCACTTTAACAACAACAACAACAAAAGACCAAAACCATGTGATCTGCTTTTGGTTCGATGCAGAAAAAAAATTTGAGAAAATTTAATATCCCTTCACGGTAAAAAGTCTCAACAAATTAGGTATAGAAGGCTTGTCCCTCAACACAATAAAGGCCATATATAATGTTCTCACAGCTAACATCATACTAAACAGGGAAAAGCTGAAGGATTTGTCTCTAAGATCAGAAACAAGACAAGGATGCCCACTATCGCCACTTCTATTCAGCATAGAACTATAAGTTCAAGCCGGAGCAACTAGGCAGGACAAAAATAAAAAGGAACCAAATAATGGAAGAGGACACCAAATTGTCCCTGTTTGCAGATGACATGATCTTATGTAGAGAAAACCCTAAACATTTCACCAAAAAACTGTTAGAACTAATAAATTCAGTGAAATTGGAGGATACAAAATCAATATACAAAAATCAGTGGTGTTTCTATGTACTAATAGCAAACTGTCTGTTTAAAAAAAATCAAGAAAACAATTTCACTTTATATAGCTACAAAACAAAGATAACTAGGAATAAACTTAACCAATAAGGTGAAAAGGCTCTACACTGAAAACTATAAAACTATATAACAAAAAAATTGAAGAGGACGTACATAAACTGAAAGAATCCCATATTCATGGATTGGAAGAATTGATATTGTTAAAGTGGCCATACTCCCCAAAGCAATCTACAGATTTAATGCAATTCTTGTCAAAATACCAATGACTCACAGAAATAAAAAATCTTCACAGAAATAGAAAATCCACCCCAAAATTGGGAATCCCAAAATATCCTAAATATAAAAATCAATTTTGAGCAAAAAGAAGAAAGCTAGAGGTATTACACTACCTGGTTTTAAAATACATTACACGAACAACATGGTACTGGCATTAAAAAACAATGGAATAGAATAGAGAATACAAAAATAAATTCACACGCCTACAGACAACTGATTTTCAACAAAGGTGCCAAGAACACACAATGCAGAAAAGAATCTCTTCAATAAATGATGCTGGAAAAATTGTATACACACACACCAAAGAATAAGACTAGTCTCCTACTTTTGCCATATAGGAAAATAAACTCAAAATGGATTAAAGATTTAAATGTCATGCCCTAAACTGTAAAACTATTAGAAGAAAATATAAAGAAAGCACTTCATGACATTAAACTGGGCAAGGACTTTTTAAATAAGACCTTGAAAGCTTAGGCAGCAAAAACAAAAAAAGACAAATGGGATTACATCAAACTAAAAACCTTTTGCACAGCAAAAGAAACTGGTAACAGAATGAAAGACAATTGACAGAATGGGAGAAAATATTTGCAAACTATACATCTGACAAGGGGTTATATCCAGAACATAAAAACAGCAAACCCCACAAATAACCTGATTTAAAAAATGGGAAAAAGTGGCCAGGCATGGTGGCTCACGCCTGTAATCCCAGCACTTTGGGAGGCCGAGGCGGGTGGATCGCGAGGTCGGGAGATCGCAACCATCCTGGGTAACACGGTGAAACCCCGTCTCTACTAAATATACAAAAAATTAGCCAGGCATGATGGCGGGCGCCTGTAGTCCCAGCTACTCGGGAGGGTGAAGCAGGAGAATGGCGTGAACCCAGGAGGCAGAGCTTGCAGTGAGCAGAGATCATGCCACTGCACTCCAGCCTGGGTGACAGAGCAAGATTCTGTCTAAAAAAAAAAAAAAAAAAAAAAAAAGAGAGAAAAAGTACTTAATAAACATTTCTCAAAAGAATACACAGAAGGCCATCAGTTCAATGTCACAAATTATTTGGAAAACGCAAATGCAAATTAAAACCGTAATAGAGATAACACCTCACTATATAATGGATGACGTGGAGGAAAGGAATCACTTACAGGCTCTTGGCAGGATTGTAAAGTAGTATATTCATTATGGAAAACAGTATCGGGGGTCCTCAAAAACTTAAAAATAGAACTATCATATGATCTAGCAATCCCTCTACTAGGTATACATGCCAAAGGGAATCAAATCTGTATGTTAAAGAGACATCCACACATTCATGTTTATTGCAGCACTATTTACAATAGCAAGGGTATGGAATCAACCTAAATGTCTAACAGTGAAGGAATGAATAAAGAGAATAATGTATAAATACACGATAGAATACTATTGAGCCATAAAAAGGAATGAAATCATGTTATTTGCAACACCATTGATGAACCCTGAGAATATCATGTTAAGTGAAATAAGCCAGACATATAAAAACAAATACCACATAATCTCATTCATATGGAGGAATCTAAGAAAAAAAAAAAGTAATCATAGAAGCAAAGAGTAGAACAGTAACTACCAGAAACTGTGGAAGAGAGTGAGGAGGGGAGGATAGGGAGAGATTCATCAATGGGTAGAAAGTTAGATAGGAGGAGTAAGTTCTGGTGTTCTGTTGCACAATAGGTTGATGATGGTTAATAGTAAAATATTGTGTGTTACCAAATAGCTAGAAGCTTTTGAATGTTCTCACCACAAAGAAATGATAAATGCTTGAGGTGATGGGATCCACTAACTAACCTGATTGAATCATTGTATGACAAAAAGTATGTATGGAAACACCTTATTGTACTACACAAATACGTATAATGTGTCAATTTAACAAATAACAATAACATTCTTTTTACAGTCACAATGACTTACATTTGCCCCAGCACTGTTGGGGATAGCCTGTTGTCCCACTCCGCTGGCCAACTTGGATAATATCAAACTTTTAAAATTTTACCAATTTCTTAGGGAAAAAATGTGAATATGTTTTCATTGCATTTTTCTTATTTTTAAAAGAATGTTTAGAGTCATTTCATGGATTTGGGGTTTATTTATATATATTTTTTGAGAATTATCTGTTCATATTCTTTAATCTTTTTTTATTGATTTGTAGAAACCATGTATATGGTATGAATACCAGTGCTTTTTTACTGTCTTTATTTGTCTTTAAATCCTATTTAACTGCCTCTTGCTACATTAGTAGACCAAAAAAAAATGTGTAGTCAAATCTCTTTTAAGCAATATTTCTATGAGTTTTGTTCTGTTATTTTCCCTGATGTATGGAGGAGAACCCTGAAACACACAGCTAGTAAACTGCTAACCAGGATTGGAACTTGGGTCTAACACCAGGGCTACTAGAACATAGGAATTTTTCTGTTGATTTTTCTCCCCTTAATGGCTTCTGAAATTCCAAAGATAGGTTAGCAGAATTACTAAGTTCTAAGCTTCCCAGAATAAGAAAGAAAGTTTTAGAATACTTCTCACTTCCCACAAAAGGTTAGGAAAAAGTGTTGAAGAGTGTGTTGCCTTTGACTATAGCTCTGTGTATTAGTCCATTTTCAGGCTGCTGATAAAGACACACCCAAGACTGGGTAATTTGTAAAGAAAAAGAGGTTTAATGGACTTACAGTTCCACTTGGCTGGGGAGGCCTCACAATCACGGCAGAAAGCAAAAGGCATGTCTTACATGGTGGCAGACAAGAGAGAGCTTTTGCAGGGAAACTCCCCCTTAAAAAACCATCAGATCTCATGAGACTCATTCACCATCATGAGAACAGTACAGGGAAGACCTACCCCCATGATTCAGTTACCTCTCACCAGGTCCCTCCCACCACATGTGGGAATTATGGGAGCTACAATTCAAGATGAGATTTGGGTGGGGACACAGCCAAACCATATCACTCTGTTTTGGACTTCCTATAACAGTGGCCAAATAACAAAGAAAGGCATAAAGAAAAACATCAAAGTATGTTTTGAGAGCAAAAACTTGTTAAGGGAACAATTAGCAATATATTTTACAAATACATATACACAAGTATGCCCTTCTACACACTTGCACACACATGCTCTTGTAAAAAGTTGGTGAGGATGGGCACAGCCATGTGGAAACACAAAGCAAACAGAAACTTCAGGAGCAGAAACCTCAGGCTACTGTAGAAGACCTGATGAGACTGCTCTAAGTTAAAATGAGGATTGGAGGTCCTGCAGCAGCCTGTGGAGTTGATAGGTGTGTGAAAGCAGCTTTGCCTGCCCTGGAGCACATGCTCAAGGGCAATGGAATAAACTCCTTGACTGAGTCCCTGGACTTGTGCCTGAACTGCCTGACCCTACCCACCCCTGTGCCTTCCCCATTCTCTGAGGGCCAATTATCTTCTGCCCATGCAGCAGCCTCTTGCATTCCCCATTCTTTTTCCTCGAATTTGAGGTTCATTCTGTCTCTGCCTTTCACTCTCCCAGCACCTCTCAGCTGGGTTCTTTCCCTCCATTCTGACAGTGTCCCAAGCTTAGCTGAGTTTGTCTTTCCAGCCTGAGTCCCCAAACTGTGCTTGGGCCATTTTCATATTTCATTTTTGACAGGACTGTGATTCCTTCCTCTCTTCTGAGTTTCTCTTTGGAGATGTTTCTCAGAATCGCAGGCCTGTGTCCTTGTCATGTTCCCTGATAGCACAGAAGTCTCGATTCAACAACAAACAGTGGCACCTGGTGCCCCCAACATTTCCTGATTTTGTATGATTTCATTAAAATATACCTACCTACTGTATCTAATCAAGTAATCTGCACAAATATGGTAATTGGAGACAGTGGGTTAATGTTGTTCTGTCCCCCCAAGGAACAGATAGGGACTCAACAGGACCCTTCACCAGAGGATGCTTTAACCCCAAATAATGATTCATATGGTGAGAACTGCACCTTCCACCCCAGGTGGGCATTTCAATGTTCATTAAGTTACACTGGATAGGCGAGCCACCCACTGTCTCTGCCTGAGGCTAGGTCTAAACCTAATATTTATGTAGGTCAGAAATTTTTTTTTGTTCTCTCTCTCATTTCACAGATGAGAACTGCTCTTCTCTTCTGTGTTGCATGTGTCGACGCCAGAAAAATGTCCATAATTCTCTGTTCTGCATCGCTTGTTACACAACTACTCAACGCAAAATTTGATATGTGAAAATTGGTTTTTTAAATTTTTATTTGTATTTTTTTTGGCAGGCTTTGGGAAAGGCCTGTTTCCTGGCACTAAAAGTAGCCAGTCTTGGCGTGAACAGCCCCTGACAATTCCCAGCATATGGTAAGAGAAGATGCTTCTGCCCACCCATCAGGTAGGTGTCATCTTTCTGACTGGAGCAATGATAGATGTCGTGCTTGGAGAGCAATGACTGCCGGGAAAGGTGCCAAGCAGCCAACTGGCCAACACTAGTGAGCAGGTCAGAATATACCAGGCCTCTGGCCGAGGCAGGCCTGCTTGTACCCAGCCACACAGAGGCCGTACGCTAGAAAAATGAACACACAGACAGGTCTTGACTGTGGTTGCAGAGTTGAATATTATTATTTGTTTTTGCTAAATTAGCTGTAGAATTTTCAACAAGAATGATAGCTTCACCAACTAAAAATACATGCAAAGCACATCAGCTTCTGCTTTTAGGCCAGAGCCTGTGAGTCAGCCTTCTTATGTATAAAATGGACTCAGCCATCTCAAAGAGGAGGGATCTAACAATCAAAGTTTCTGCTACTCAGTTTATCAAAGCATTTTGTCTTCAGCACTGACTGTCAATGTCAGTCATTTGATCATTTTCATTCTTTTGGAAACCACTTTGCTGTTTTATAAAAAAAAAAAAAGTATGCTCTATGTAGAAAAGTCTAATGATCCAAAAAGTACAAAAAACATGAAAATTATCCAAATACCGTTGCCTAGATATAGTCATTGGTAATACTTTTAAAAATAGTCTTAAAGATGGCTGTTTACTGTGGCTCATGCCTGTAATCCAAGCATTTTGGGAGGCCAAGCCTGGAGAATCACTTGAGGCCAGGAGTTTAAGACCAGCCTGGGCAACAAAACGAGACCTCATCTCTACAAAAAATGTAAAAAAGTAGCCATGCATTGTGGCGCATGCTTGTATCCCAGTTACTCTATCTAGGTGCTGAGGCAGGAGGATTGCTTGAGCCCAGGATTTTGAAGTTTCAGTGAATCGTGATTAGGCCATTGCACTCCAGCCATGGTGACAGAGCAAGACCCTGTCTTTGAAACAAACAAACAAACAAACAGACATAGCCTTAAAGAAGTACCTATATTCCTAAATACAATATGTTACAAATGCAATTACACCATGAATGCCTGCCTATAACCTGCAATTTTTTATTCAATAATACATTATCAATATTATTTTTTAATGCAGTATCAGACCACTGAATGTGCGCACTAATGTTTACTTAAGTGATCCTCTAGGGAGAATATTTAGAATGTTTCCAATTTTTTAATACTGTAGCAATGCTGCTGATTACATCTTTTTGTACTTGTGCAGTTATTACTTTAGGAAAATTTCCTAGAAACTGGACTGTTGAGACAATGGTAGGAACATTCTTCTCTTTGATATATACTGATAAACTTTCCGAAAAATACTTTATTGATTTACATATTCTTAACATTGCATTTTATAAAGCTTTATATATTTATGAATTAATTTTTATTTGCAGTCTAGGAAAAGATAGCAGCTGGTAGTTTTCACATAACTGGAAAAAAAGTGCTTGCTAAGGAGAGGGAGTAGGAGGCCACTTGGAAGATATGGGTGGGGCCATTGGCAAGAAGCTGACCAAAATCTCTGCTACAATTTTTTGGAAATAAAAATATGAAGACTTCATGATCAGCAACCTCAACCACAATGAATGCAACTCATAATCAAGCTATTTTGTCTCTCAGCATGCTCTCACTCTCCCTAAGACACAGCTCATATTTTTATCTCTTCTCAGAACTCCCATCCATGCTTTTTCCTCCTCCTTGACTTCAGTAAATGACTTCTCTTAAAACTCTCCCAAGACGAGATAGAAGCCATCAGAAAGGAATGTCTTCTTTGCAAATGAGTTCACAGCTACAAATAGTAGTATGTTTGATATATATTATATGTCTTGTTTTATTTTATTGCATTGATTAGGCCATGTAAAACAATGGTGAATTATAAAAGTCAGGTGCATAGATGTTAATGGGAATGGTTTAATAGTCAACCTAAGTATAATGCTTGCTCTAACTTTCCGGTGGGTACCCTAGCCCAGTGGCTCTCACCAGAGGCACTGTGGTCACCCCCACCCTGGAGACATTTGGCAATGTCTGCAGAGGGTTGCTACTGGCATCTAGTGGGTAGAGGGCAGTGACACTGTTAAACATCCTATAATGCACAGGAAAGAACCCCACAACAATTATCTGGCCCATAACATCAATAGTGTCACTGTTGGGAAAGCCTGCCTTAGCTCAGGGTCCAGCCCAGTGTTTACAGAAGTGGCCTCTGGAGACAGACTGCCTGGATTGCAATCCTGACTCTACTACTTACAAACTGGAGTTCGACCAAATGAGGTTAAAATTTCAATAAAGCCTGAATTATGTACACATGGACTATCATTGCTTTGGGAAATCCTTCTGCATGCTGATGACATTATAATTAGAAAATAGCAGGTGTGAAACAAGTGAAAATTAAAAGTGAAGCTATTTGTTGTCTGTCTTGATACTTAATGGGAAAATCTTTTGGAAAGAGTTTGGAATGGGTTTGTTTCTCTGACAAAAAAAATCACAAGGAAACAAATTGGGTCGTGTATAAATTAGTTAAATTGAACTTGAGTGGAGACCTTCTAGAGCCATACCTCCTGCACATTTTTCCTCCTCCTGACTTTATTGAAAGCCAGTGTAGATAATTAATTTTGTGGCTCTACATCCATGTTGTGCTTCTGTCATCCATTGGCAGCACCCTGCCTGGATAGTGCCCTGAAATAACAGAAATAAGAAAGTTATTCTCTTGGTGACTAATGTGAGGTGGCTTGGGATAGGAGCATGCAACAGCTTGATGGCTATCTTTCTCCCCCTACACTTACATAATCCAGGAGGGTTAGACTGACCCTTCCCAGAAAGGGAGGTAAGAAGAATGTCATCCACATCTTGCATGTTGCTTCATTTTCTCGATTTTTCTCACGTTCTTTGATCTGTGTTCTGGAAGAGTTCTTTTGGTTTTCAGCACACTGACAATTGTTCTTCAGCTATGTCCAGACTGTCCATCCCATCCATTGAACTTCTCAATGATTAGGTTCTAGTGCTTTATTTTGATCATTGTATTTGTCTTTTTCAAGATCTTTAATTATATAAAGCTGTATACATAACCTGTTCTTATTTAAAGTATGTGATACAGTCTCTCATCTCTCTAAAGATATTAAATTATCTTTTAACCTGTATCCACATAATAGGGGTGTGTGTGTGTGTGTGTGTGTGTGTGTACATCCTACACTCTTAGCTCTGATCATCTTCTTCATTGGTTATTTCAATACCCTCCTATTCTGAACCTCTACTTTCTTTCTTGCCAACCTCCAATTGTCAAAGAATGGCCCAAGATGGTTTTTTAAATGTTAACCAGATGATGTCGTCAAACTAATTTAAATATTTCAGTGGGTTCTTGCTGAACATGGGACAAAACCGTTGCTCTTCGCTTGATGATGGCCACAACACAGCATTTGCCCCACATCAGAGAGTGAATTTGCCTCAGATTTTCAGTTGCAACAAGCTCTTTTGCCCCTCAAAGACGTGATTCTCTTTGCTTCCTCCTTCATTCTTGGCCCCACTACCTCCTATTTCTGCTTCATGTCTAAGGCTTAAATGGTCCTTCTTCTGAGGAAACTTCCTTAAATCATTCCCTTATTATGATTTCAGCAGCACCTTCTGGTTTTCCTTCTTACAATTTATGAAACATGGAAAGAAAATTGACATGTATTTGACAACTATGTTTAATATCTATCTTGTTCTTGCAGGTAGCTCTGTTAGGGAACGACCATGCCAGCCAGGTGCACTACTTTATCTTGAGCGCATAGCTCAGGCTGGCCTCACCAATACCATGAGGAATTCTGTGATAAATGTATGAATTAAAAAATGGTCATATTGGCTGTTCCACTCCAAAGTCTAGTTGCAGAGTTCATTCAGTCTCCTGGAAACACATTCTTGACTCCTTTACCCTCCAGGTGTCCCAACATGACATTGTTATGTTGTGTGGAGTATGTTTGCCTGCATTTTGCTATCAAATCAGGCAAAATTAGAAAGGAAGAGTTCACTGTTGCTCTTTGTCATCTTTAGGTGAGGGATTGTTTCAGGAAACCCCATTGTGACCGCAGGAGACACTCCAGCTTTTGTGTGCAGGAGACAGGACATATGGGCAACTGGAAAACAACATGTCCTCAAGTCTAGCACTTACTGCTGCCCTGGGGGACTCTAGTTCACAAGAAAAAGAAGTCTGTTTTCTAAGGCCCCTTCCGAGCTCAGCCTTTCTGCAGATCTCATCAGCAGAGGCAGCAATTAGGGCTCATTAGAAAGGTGTTTCGGGTTTTTAATTTATTTTGTTTTCCTGATGTGGATACCAGGCCTGGAAAGAGTGAACTGAAAACTAATGTGTTTTAGGAAAAGGACACATTGCGGGGAGACAGCAGCTTTCCAGACACTGCAGAGATAGGTTACCATGGGCCTTAATGAGGACTGTACCACACAGAACTTCTCCACAAGGGAAGGGGAGGAGAGTGGTGGGGAGCCTTTTTACCCGGGGGTCCTGGTGCACTCTGGCTATGTAGCTCATCCTGCCACAGATCATTGACACTTTATAGGGATTCCGAGTTCCACCACAGCCCGCGGTAGGAAACAGTTGACGATGCATTATGAAGCTGGAATGGTTACAAGTTGCTAAACTACTTATCCTTTTTGGGCACTGGAGGATAAGGTGGTCTGAGTGGTTTTCTGAATGTGATCCCATCTGCCTTATGGATCAAGAGGGAAAGTAGGTGAGGAGCACTGTGCTGGAACAGTGCGGAATTGTACTTTCTGTAATGCATATCTGCTCCCTACTTCTTCCATCTACAATCTTTTACAGAATAAGTCCTACTTTTTCTTGTATCGTTTGTGTTTTGTATGAAATAGCACTATATGGATAAAGATTAAAAACCAGAGGCCTCCGAAGAGCAGGGGTGTTAAGTCAGAAGATGCTGGTTCCTGTCTAAGCTATCCAGTTCCCAGCTGGGTGATATCGGGCTGATAAAGAACCACCCTAAGCCTCAATTTCCTTAACAGTGGAGCAGAGGTAGTAAGACCTGCCCTACTTATACCACATGTCTATTGTGCATACCAGCAGGGTACTTTATATGAAATACCTGGTACTGTAAATCTAAAGGATTCTATGGGCACAAAGATTTCTACAAGGGTTTTCAGTTACTCCACCACTGGCAACTTTCTTTACAAAAATAGCTGAATGAAGCCAGCATTACTCTGATACCAAAACAGTGTAAAAAAGAAAAATGAAGACTAATACCTATCATGAACTTAGATACAAAAATTCTTAACAAAATGTTAGCAAATATATATACCCCTACTACTGAGTTACACTGACCCATTAATAACCAGTAACTCATTATGACTGCCAGTGGCAGATAAGGGAGCTCAATGTACACAGAAGAGAGGCCTGGAGGTGTAGCTGAGGTGGAGGTGGAGAAGAGAGAGCTAGATACTAGGCATGGGAAATTGCCCCAGAAAAGAAAATCTAGTTATGGAACATGAACCACCCATGTGCAATTTTGCCTCTGATTAGACCCTAATATTAATCATTTAATCACTCAATTTGGAATTATTATCTACATCTAAATTATGGTATTCCTCTATTCGTTTATACTCATGCACCAGCAAGTTTTATTTGTTTTTGAGATAGGGTCTCACTCTGTCACCCAGGCTGGAATGCAATGGTGTCATCTCAACTCACTGCAACCTCTGCCTCTCAGGCTTAAGCAATCCTCCCACCACAGCCCCCATGAATAGGTGGGACTACAGGTGTGCACCACCACACCGGCTAATTTTTGTATTTTTTGTAGAGATGGAGTTTCAGCCTGTTGCCCAGGCTGGTCTCCAATTCCTGGGCTCAAGCAATCCGCCCCTCTCAGCCTTCCAAAGTGCTAGAATTACAGGCATGAGCCATTGCACTCAGCCACCAGCAAGTTTTACTAAATATAGTTGATACTTGCAGTATTGGGACCTAGTAAATACTGTAGTATGTAAACCAACCTTCTGCTTTCAAGGAGTTTATCTACTAGGGAAGAAAGAGACATTAGAAAAGTATGTGTAATACAGAGTAGTGAGAGAGAGTGAGAGAAAACTACTTACATTGCAAATTTCAGAGAAAGAGCTTCCAAGCTCTGGCTTGGAGACTGGGTCTGATTTGGGTAAACGGAGATGGATGGGCAAGGATGCTCCAGGTGCAGAAAATAGCATGTCTTGAGTTTGATCTAGCCCACGCATGGTGGCTCATGCCTGTAAGCCTAGCACTTTGGGAGGCCGAGGCGGGCGGATCACAAGGTCAAGAGATCGAGAGCATCCTGGCCAACATGGTGAAAGCCTGTCTCTACTAAAAATACAAAAATTAGCTGGACGTGGTGGCTCACACCTGTAGTCCCAGGTACTTGGGAGGCTGATGCAGGAGAATCCCTTGAACCTGGGAGGCAGAGGTTGCAGTGAGCTGAGATCACACCACTGTACTCCAGCCTGGCAAGAGAGCGAGACTCCATCTCAAAAAAAAAAAAAAAAGAGTTTGATCTAGCTTACAGATGGGGCCTTCAATAGGGCACTTAACTTTCTGCTCAACAAATCTCAGCTCATCTGAAAAATCCTTTCTTTCTGCTTCTTCCTCATCTTCTTCTCCGGGAGAAGCCCAGACTCAATCCAAAGTGCAGCTGGTTTGGCCTAGGCGCCAAAGAGCAAGATTGTCACCCCCTTCCCTCTTTTCACTAGTGAGGGGTAACTTAAATCCAGGTGTTTTCACTTCAGAGACTCCAATGGCTACATTACACTCAGCACTTGGAAGGTAACAAATTTGCTATGTCACAATTGATAATCAACTCTAGTAAAAGAATGTCCAAATCAATTGAGCTTTAGCAAGGGCAAACCAGCTGGACGCAGGCAGGTTTCCAGCTAGAGCTGGCCAGGCTTGATAAATTTGCCCTTATTATGGCTATTGATGTTTAAATTTCTTCAGGGATGTTGTTACATGGGTGCCTGGTGGTGACAGAGGTACGGTGACCTCCTTCGATCCTTAATCTACACCTGTTAGTTGGCTCCTTGGTTGCCTCTGAGTATACCCAGGCTTAAAGGTTAACAAAAGAAAAACAGGCCAAGTTTACGCGACGGCAGCAGTGGATCAATGCAAGTAAATAACCTTCTCTGTCTTATTTCCCCAAGCATTATTGATCCAAGTTCTTTGTTCTTTGTCATGTTTCTGTCTTCTTTTCCCAGGGGACACTCAGCAATCAGCTTCTATTGAACATGTTAACTGGCACATTATGACAGCTACCATTTTGTCACTCAACGTGGTAATATATACACACACACACTCACACACACACACACAATTTTAGTAGGCTGTCTTCTAAGCTGTATGCTAGGAAGTGAATCTCAGATATAAACTTGCTTTGCTCCGATTTATATTTTTTCTTCTGTAGCAAGCAGGAGGATTCCATGACCTGTTATCCCATTAACAAGTTTATTTATTTGCTTTAAATATCTATCAAAAGGGACAATGATCTCACGGTTTAAAGAAATCACTTAGTGGCTGCAGCTTGGGGCATATTTCTGGTGAGTTGTGCATGCTGATATCTAGTCTGACCCCCGACTTATTTTTCTTTGGAAATTGGATCCTTTTCTTTCATTTTCCTGGAACTTTTAAAGGCTATTGTCATCTTCCCTTAGTTTTCTCTGTGAAACACTAAGGGATGTTACAGTGATTGCTCTGGCCATCTTGAACTCCATCTTTTTCCTAGACAGGTTCTGCTGGTGCCTTAGCAAGATCTGTGCTCCAAGTGAAGACTGCTAATTTGAACATGTCTAGCTATTGTACCAAATTCATTGGATTCCATCCATATGTATATGTTGTATGTATATCAATTGCAAAATAGAATTTTCTACATAAGTCTAAAATTTAAAAATGTTCTACAGGGGCAGGAAAGCTCTTTTTGCTGAAACTCATTATACTTTAAGGCACATATGTCTAGTTGAAAAGAAAAAAATAACTTCCTCTTTGAGTTACAAAATAAAGCTGAGTGAATGATAAAATTATGACAGTGAGTGTTGTACCCCTTTCTGTGGATCTCATCAATTGGGACAGATCGTTTATTTCTGAAAAAATACTTGAGAGAATTTAGGGATAATGTAAAATGTTTTCATGCTCGTTGTCCTGGGAGGCAAGACTGCTACTTTTAAAGTAAAAACTAATTTGAATGAAAAAAAAAAAAAAGAACCCAGAGTCTGCAATTGTTGTCCTTGAACTGAACATGTACTATGTCAAACAAAATAAAGCCAATACTAATTACTTTGCAAAAGAATAGTCTATTAACAACTAGACAGTGCCAGTATTTTCCTTGTAGACATTTGAAAAAGTTAAGCCAATATTGATGGTCTAATGTGAAACAGTGATTATCCATTGTCTTTGGGGTCAAATAGCAAAGAATCCTGTTCCTTAAATTATTTGACCAAACAAACTTCACTTGCTCAGAGATGTATGTAAATTGTGTGCTTCTCTCTTTCATTTGTCAATCATTAAAATGCCCATGTATATAATTAATACCGTTGCAAACTCCCTTGTCTCCCAGTTTTCAATTTTCTATTCTGTTTAATCCACTGAAGAGTCACCTTTTAAGTGATGTGTTGATGAAGTATGAAAGCTTATTTCTATCATTTCTCTACATGCAGAAATCACTGCAGGCATTGCTGAGGAATGTGAAATTGGTTATCATTAGTGTTTAGAGCTTTTCATCTTTGATGTGCTTTGCAAACACTAATTAATGAATCCTCATGTAACACCCACACCAAATGAAGTTGCTAACAGTTCTATTCAACAAATAAGAACCCTAGGCCTTTGGCAACTTATTTGAGCTACCTAACTCTTTTTGTGAGTACACAGAGCAGGTAATAGCTCCAGGATTATATGCTTCTGGTTGTTATGTGTGATATGCTAGGGTGTTCTCTGAAAAGGCAAATTTTTTCTCAGATACTTGTACCTTAGAGCACACCCTCTTGTCTTTCTTGTTTTTAAGTTATGTCATGTCTCTGTTTCATCCAATCATGGCATTGAAATGCTGTTAGAAACATTTTATTTGCATATGTTATTCAGGAGATTATACCATATGTTGTAAGCTTAATTTTGGAATTAGCCTTTATTTTTATTTTGGAATTTTTCCAACCACTGGCCCTCTCATGAAGGTCAGTGCAGTTTTAAGCAAACATGGTCAAACTTTGGACAGAAATAAAAATGAAGTCAACTGAAAGCATTTCAACCTTTGGATTCCTGCCAAATAACCTCTTCTTTTCTATCCCCCAAGCTGTCGTTGGAAGTTAAAGAAGACTAAAAAACTATTTTCAAAGCTTTAAAAGTATTTGGTTTTATAGGAAGAGTCTGTTTGGGAATTGTTTATCCCCCAAATGAGAATTTTGTCAGTTTATACCATACTTTTAAAGAGCCAGGAATTTTCCAGAAATGGTATTCAAAGACACCTTTAGGGTAGTGAATGAAAATACAATTATGACCACTTTTACGATTGCTATAACTTTTCTATTTATTTGTTTTCTATCCTTTTCCAGATATACCTTTCTTATAGAAATTTTCAATGTTAAAAATAAAGTCTGTAAAGTGTTTAGGTATTCCCTGAGCTTACCCCAGTCACGAAACAGACCCACAGTAGCTTTGCTTAGGGACCATGCCAGTGTTAAAAATTAGAGAAACTGATTCAAGGCAGCCTCATGTATCCAGGGAAATTGGAATAATTTTAATACACAAAAATTAATTTCCCCAAGATATGTCAGTAGATTTTAAATGTATTTACATATACTGCCATAGAATATGCATGCTAAATACAACTTTCCAACATATCCATCACAGGTAGACGCCTCTGCTTTCTCTTGATCAGTTTTCCCATGTGAGGGCAGACTGAAGAATCCCACAGAAACAAGATGTTCTGCTGCAGGCAAGTAGAGCACATACAACAGTTACAACTGTGCTCCCCTGGAAAGATAATCCACAAATACCGGACACTGTTTATTAGAGCCACATACACATGGAACCATAATGTATCTGCATATGATACATATTAGATGATCATTATCAATGAACATTCTCACTGAGCATGACCTTATTATCAATGTATATCTTTTAGTGCCATTTATTCTGTGTAAAAGCCCACTGTGAGCCTGCTTATTTGTTAATGTCAAGCAATACATCCAAAATGATTGTGAACTTCTTGAGAACGAGGCTGTGTCTTGATCAGTTTTGTATTTCCAGTACCTTGCCTCTTGTCTGCACAGGGATGGTATTTAGTAAAAGTGTGTTGAAGACTAATACTCAAGCCACCAGTATTTAATTGTTATAATGCTTTACCACTTGTTGACAGTTATTGCAAATGGTATCTGGAACATTAGAAACATGAGACCAGATTCGAAAGGATCTTGAATCATGTTCATGAGAGCTTGGGGTAGCTCCAAGCTCCAAGCATGGGCCATAATTTTCAAGGCCACAGACAAAATTTGCCTTACTCCCTGGGAGAGATTTCATACTGGGCATGCCCAGGACAGAAACCTAAACTTTCATTTCCATTTCATGTTGAAGTAAACCTCCTAGACGGTTTGAGTGTGGACCCCACTTTTGAGGTCTGTGGCACACAAACACATTTCCCCAGAAGTTTAAAGGAAATAGCCGTAGAAGAGGAAACAATTGTTCCTTGAGATGTGCACCCAAGTTGGTTCTGAACCAATATCAAGGAATGATTGGCCCACATGAGGTTGTGGAAAGGCCGTGTGGTATAGCGTAGTGGTTTTTAAACCTCACTGTATGCACAAATCACCCACTTGTTAAAATATAGATTCTAAGTCAGTAAATATAGGTCTGGGCTTGAGACGATGCCAGCCAAACAGCCACACACCTGGAGCCTTCTACCACATTAAGACTTCGATGAAAGGCAAGGTCAGGATTCTGGCATCCTGTAAGTCACAGAAGGGAAGAGATGATGCCAATCAGAAATGTGTTTGGGGGTTAAACCCCTCATGGGGTAAACTTTGACCAATGACAAAAATAGAATTTTCTTCTTGCTACCTTCCAAAAAAGAGTCTGAGGTTTTACTTTGCACAATTTCCAGGGGAGTCCCTGATGTTTTCGTAGACAAGCCTGCTGAGAAAGCTGCTGTATCTCACGGTGGTACTTCACACGGCAGCAGCTGGAGTCATATGCATCACTTTGAATTGTTTCACATCTTCCCTTGCCTCAAGTTTCCTTTTCTTCCTCTTGACTGACCTGAGCATGCATTGGGTCAACAAATCTGCGTTAGGTCCTACTTTTACATGGTATTATTATAGAAGTCTCGCCAACTTTAATATTTCTCATTCAACTTGGGGGCAAACTAGGTCATGTTTTTTTGGGAGGCGATTTGTAGTGGACCTCAGTATTGCCAAACTAATGTTTTTGGTCAATTTCTTTCTTTCTTTTTTTTTTTTTTTTTTTTTTTTTGACAGTCTCGCTCTGTTGCCAGGCTGGAGTGCAGTGGGGCCATCTCAGCTCACTGCAACCTCCTGAGTAGCTGGGACTACAGGCGTGAGCCACCACACCCAGCTAAGTTTTGCATTTTTAGTAGAGACGGGGTTTTACCATGTTGGCCAGGATGGTCTCAATCTCCTGACCTCGTGATCTGCCCGCCTCAGCCTCCCAAAGTGCTGGGATTGCAGGCATGAGCCACCACGCCCAGCCGGTCAATTTCATGTTTGTTCTCTTGGACAATAAATTTATTAAATTATGTCAATAACCAATTTCATCATCATTAAAATCAAAATAGTATGTTGGCCCTATTGACTACCTTGTTGTGGGGGAATGCCACATACATTGTAGGGTGTTTAACAGCATCCCTGGAATCTATTGACTAGATTCCAGTAGCACCCCCAGTTGTGACAAATAAAAATGCCTCTAGAGCTTGTCAAATATTCTCTGATGGGCAAAAACAAGTCCTGGTTGTGAACCACTGCCATTAACATTTTGGTAGCTTGAACTTTACAAGGTTAAGCCATGATTTCAAGATATTGAAATGATCGTCCATATTTACATTTCCCATGAGATACTGTCTACATGAATGTGGGTGTTTCAACAAGTTTGATAACATACTTTTCCCCAATAAATTAAATGCAATTAATATGAAAAAGCATGGAAGGGTGCCATTATTAATTAGTGAAGATATGAACTTTAAGATTTAGATAGATGAGGCAGAAAGGTGGATGGATGAACAGATAGACAGACAGACAAATAGATAGAAAACACATTACATTAAGAGTATTTCCAAATACACGTCATGCTAAATATACTTTCTCTTTAAGAGCAGGTTATATCTGTTCATTGCATAGTCACTATATTTGTGTACACACAAATAACACTAAATTTTTGAAAATTGTGTGTTCTATTCATTCTTTACATTGTACTCTGATATCATGTTGGGCTTATTTATCTTTTTTTTTTTTTTCCTATTGGGAACTTTTCTTTCAAGGTAATGAAGAACAGTGTACCTTGTTCAAATTGTCATGAAATTCAAATGAAGAAGTTTAAATTAATGAGGGTTTTACTATGCTTGAACATATGCTGAAGACTGATATCAGATAATCTCCAGATTCTGAACCAATAGCAATTATGCTTGTATCTTCAGTGGTGTCAACCTGAATTAAAAATTGGCCAGCTTTATGAAGAATACCTCTAACAGACTTCTTAATTAATTTAGAGATACTATCAAATAATGTAGTCGAGTGCAATTCCTAAAATGATAACATAAAAACACTTTTCCCTCTTCCTATTACTTTATTATAAATTCAAGGTTTCTTAAAGAACATTGTAATTGCTCAACATAAGCTAGATCCAGTGGGAAAAACTGATGTTACAGTTCCTTGGTTTAAATTATTGGTAATTCCTTTATCCCATAATAATTGTTTCTTTACTGTCAAACATTTAATTACACTAGTCAATTGCATAATCTATGGGTTCTTCTACCTAGTTTTCTTCAATAGTGAGACTGATGGTAGTTGGCTTTATTAAATTGATTCACTTGCTTGAATCATTCTTTGCATGTACTTGGTACCTACTTAGAAACAGCTTCAAAATAAAACATACACATTATAATGTACGTAAATGTAGAGTAGAATGTCTGAAAGAATGTACCCTAAAAGATTAACAGTGGCTCTCTCTGAATGGTGGGACTCAACAACGCTTTTTCTTTTTTCTTTTCTATTTTTCTGCTTGAATTATTTACAATAACTTGCTACCATTTGTTACCCCAAATTGTTAAATGTTTTCAAAACATGATTTGTACTTATTGATACATTTTTAGTGAATAATGTTTTCAAAATTGCTATTAGTTTCCAATATACACGTAATTTCTCAAAATATCCTTTCAGGAGTAAAATATGATACTGGATATTTGAAAATGCTATGTATAAGTATAATGATAAAACATTAAAGTAATTTTGTCTCATGCTTTTATTTAAATTTGAAATATGACTATTTACACAAAAAATGGGACTTAAAAGTAAAAAATAAAATGCTATTAATTTTCATCTTTTTTGAAATTTGGCATTCTAGTTTTCACTTTTTAATTCTTTTTGAAGTCTATAATTTCCCTCCATTGATATCAATTCATTACATACATACATACAAGCACACTTATACTTTGTAAACAACAGCAATGATATAATAAATTATTTTGGGAAATTTACAATTATATAGGGATAATTTACTTAAGAAATGATCATTACATATATGTTTATATTATATAACACACACATATATGTGAATTCGGTAAAGAAATTAATTCTTAGAAGACATAGCATTGGTTTAAGTCATCATTGTTATAATGATATTAAATACATGTAGATGTAACTAGATAGAAAATATTTATGCTTACAATTCCTTTACAACTGGAAGTTCTAAGCAAATTCATAAATTCAATGCATGCAAAACCATAAAGCCAATAAAATCCAACTAAAAACATTATTTTTAATATGGCGGATTATTTTATTTTACTAAAACTAAAAAGTTGAGGCTTCTAGTAGAAGCATGTAGCCTCATATATGGCTATCCAAAAAGTTTATGTGTGTATTTCGACTTCAGTTTTATTACAGAATTTGTATGTGGTGAAACTATATATATATATATAGTTATAGTTATATAATTACAATTGTATAGGGATAGTTCATTAAAGAAATGATTATTATTTATATATGTATATGATATAACACTCATATATGATAATTCAGTAAAGAAATGAATTCTTAGAAGACATAGCACTGATTATGTATACATATAACTTCTATATATAAAACAATTTCTATATATAAAACAATTGTTCCATAGATACATGATTTCTATATATATATAAAAACAATTGTTCTATATATATATGTAACTTTTCTAAGACCCTGTTTGCTATTCTGAGATTACTGAGCCTCAAATTTTATCCAGACTGCATGTGACATACCTCCAAACACCATTTGGTTTGGTACACTGTTTTTCATTACCTTGAACACCAAGAATTATTTGTTATATCTGTAAGACTTTCTTGTTCACTTGAATATAATGCTGGTGTTATTGCATTAGTGATAACTGCATTAAATGGGTATGTAATTCATTCAATTGTTGCTGAAACTGGAAATAGAAATAGAAAAAATTCTTCATTGTCTTTTTAGCATTACACCTACTGCTAAGGAAATGGCGCATGCTGTTATACATAAAAACATGATCCATGCAATATGTCTGTCTTGAAGGTGAATATGGTATTCATCTTAAACATAGTTTAAATAATGAACTCAGATGCAATTTGGCCTTCATTTTGGCTTAATACATCAAAAACAAAAAAAATGTAAATTACAGCACTGAAATTGAGTGGCAGAACTTAATTTCCAGACAGTCCAGAATATGCTCATGTTTTGTTTATAGGATCATTAAAAAATTGCAAAGTAATTGTAGAGGATCGCAATTTCCAGAAAATGGGTCTGTAGAATATGTCCCAGGTTGAAAAATCCTAGTTTTGTCGGAGGCTTGAGTTTAAAACTCAACTCCTTTTTGCTCATGAATTCAAAATTTTTCTTGAATTATTCTTATGTCTTAAGAGAATGCTGGTGCTGGGTAAATGGAACAGACTTGCTCCAAGCCCTCCTGGAACTCACAATTTAATAGGTGTCGACAACAGTGTAATAGGGGATAAATTAGACCCTGTTACTTATCAAGTGAGCTTAAATGAGCTGTGAATTAAACTCTCTGAGCCTCAACTTGCTCAGCTGTAAGAAGAGGACGGTACCTACTCTAACCATTAGATGATAGTAAGTGAAAGTGTTAAAGTACTACACAAAAGGAAAACATTAGTGACATTCACTTATGCCAAATTAAATCACATTCAAGATAACAACTAGTAAAATGATTTCTGACCGGGCACCATGGCTCACACCTGTAATCCCAGTAATTTGGGAGGCCAAGGTGGATGGATCACTTGAGCTCAGAAGTTTGAGACCAGCCTGACAACATGGTGAAACCCCGTTTCTACTAAAAGTACAAAAACTAACCAGGCGTGATGGCTGTAATTCTGGCTACTTGAGAGGCTGAGGCAGGAGAATCACTTGAACCCGGGAGGCGAGGTTGCAGTGAGCCAAGACAGCACCACTGCACTCCAGCATGGGCAACAGAGAGAGACTCTATCTCAAAAAATGAAAAAAAAGATTCTAAAATAGTGCAACTTCCATCCTAGTACAATCATTAAGGTCAGCAATATTAATACATTTATACTTATAATTTCCATGGAAACTAGCATGTTTGGACCCTGATTCCAAAATAATGATTCCAATAACATTATTATGCCTATTATTGAAATCAGTCATGTCTGGAGTGTGAAAAGGCATCTGTCTAGCAGCTGTCTGAAGCACTAGAAATAGACGGTGATGGTAACTGAAAAGCAGCTTCTTCAGCTGAAATTTCAGGGGAATGTTCAAGAGAGGTAGCACATGGCTTCCCAGCTTGGAATGCTGCCAGGATCATTAGAACTAACAACCATCCTGCACTGGTGGAACATGCCATGGGTGTTTTAATGATCATCTTGACTTCCCATCTGAAAGATGTCATCTCTGACAACCAAGGGTCTGCTGCTTACAGCACAACACATGAGGAATTAGTGGGGTAGTAAATCATTGCTACTCCTTGTGCAAGAGAGGGCTTGCTGTAGTCCTTTTGGTGTGGAACTGAAAGAGCCTGAAGAGCTTGAACTGCTAATACCCTGAGATTACTTTTACTCCAGAGCCACTTCCTCTACCATTAGTGGATTTGTGTTTAGGGAGTGCTAGCTAATTTTAATATTGGCTTAAGAAAAGCATAATTAGAAAGGTAAATCTGCTGAGGGACAAATTATATCTTCTGTGTGTGTGTGTGTGTGTGTGTGTGCGCGCGCGCAGGTGCACTTTAACCAGATATTCCAAACGATGTCTATTCTCCTAGCACAGTGCTTAGCACACAGTACGTTTACAATGAATATGTGATGAATGTATCTATTCTTCAAGATAATCAAAAGATAAATTTTAAGGCTACACACATCTAAAATTTGCCTGAAATCATTTTTGGATCAAGGCAATATATACATAATTTCAAATTATATATATTTTAAAATTTTAAATAAATTTGTATTATTTTTCTGACATCAAAAGTAAGAGAAAATTTTAGTAGAAAAATTAAAAATATATAAAAAGTCTTAATCAGGTGGACTAATAGCTATCAGTTATCTGTTTATCTGTTGATAACACTAGAGAATTTCCCCATCTTCTATTCATATAGAGCTATAATCGAAATCACACGTGTTTGTAGTAGTATTCTATGTTGTCATTGATGGCACTAGTCTTTTCTGCTGTTGTTGCTTTCTGATGCTAGTAAAATTGGAGTCTGTTCTTACCAAGAAATGAGGAAAATATTTGCCAGAATAAGTCCAGAAAATATATTAAATTAAATTAAATGTTTAATATAAGAGCAAATTAGCATGTTGTATCTTTAAGAAAAGTCCACTAAGCCAATTTAGTCTTGGGTCAACACAATTCATCAAGAAAGGGCATACAGGACTAAAAATGGTGTAAAATGGTTTTTCCCCCTTGATGTAAAATATTGCTCATTTATGTTCCTTTTTTATTCAGTATCATTCTTCCGGTTTTGCAGTATAAAGCAGATATGCCTGGAAACCTTATTTAAAAATTTGGGAAAAGAAGTGGAGAAAAGTGTAATGATATTAATGTGTTTCATTAATTGTAGAGAATGTAACCTCATTTACTCAATTGCCCTGGGGATATTGTTGCTGCTTTAAATGGAGAGCAACTGGTAAATTGGGAACCAAGAGTCTTAATGCTTAAAACAGAGCTTCCAGTTCAGAGACAGAAAGTCATGTCCTAAAGAAAGCAGAGTCTCTGCTTTGCCCATTTAATACTGAACAAAATGTAGTGCAATTGAAGAATGCAAGGAAACATGAAACAGCTGTGAAATCCTGGGAAAAAGAGAGGCTGAGTGAAAGTGGAATTTTTGATAACCGCATCAGCATTATCTTTCCCAGTGGTGATTGCCAAAACTGTATTTGTTTATAGTTACTTGAAGATAAAGAGCTAACTTTGGGCTGAGGGAGAAATACTGTATTTCCCTGAGAAATAAAAGCCTTTGAGATTTTCTTGCGAAGTCTGGAAAGCATGTCAGACGAGCCTGCCTGTGGGATATTTCCTGACTCATTTTGAAGTCCTGAGGGGTCATGATATGCTCCAGAAAAAACATCAATATTAAATTTTGCTATTAACTCGGGAAAAGTTTAGAGGTGGGAATAATACACTCAAATGCAGTTTGCCTAAGGAGAACTGAACCTGCAAACTGGGGCGGCTGAGGCTCTTCTTATCAGCTCTGTGGTTTGAGGGCAACATTGATGGCACCTGGTTTGTGAACCTGTAAATCTTTCCCCTGTGAGTCATGAGGATTCTGTCACTTCCTGTTACATCATTTTATAGAGTTTTGCATAGAAAAGAAATGGAAACTCCGGGATATGGCATATGGGACCCTCCATAATCTGGCTTTTGCTACAACAACCTCTTTCCTTTCTCTTTACCAACATCTTCCTCCTGAACCAGTTATTCTCACTTAGTAATTTGCTTTTGTGCTTTAACAGCAATGTGCTCTCTGGGTGTGCAGATCAGGGCTAAAGTTTTGTAACCACTGCGTTGAGCACGGATCTTTGTACTCAGCAAGCATCCCATACATGTTTACATACCTCCTGAACTTCCATGCTACTGCAGGCAACAGTGAAATGCCCATTGTGAAACACTGATGAACAGCCCTTGTAGATAAAAATGGCTTCCTTTTCCTTTTGGATATATTTCATAGTACCTGATTTTCTTTCATAGAATATGAGTGAAAAGAAATTGTCTCTCCCTGTGATTTTCAAAGGGGATGATTTTAACAATATGGAAAGATACTTAGGGTGTGCAATCAAGGTTTGAATAAAAGAGATTTCAGATTTCATAGTGAACTTTCATGAAAAGTCATGTACAGTGTTCAATAACATTGGGCAAGAATTAGTTCTTTCCCATATGGAGCTCACAGGATACTGGAAAAATAGACATTCCAAGGACGATGGATTTCTATCAGATGGACGGTGATAAAGACTATGCAACCCTAAAGAAAGGTGCTGAATTCATATAGGTTTCATGGACGTAGGGCAGTAAGTTTGGATCCTGACGAACAGATAGATTTTGATAGGTGGAGACAAAGGACAGGGAATATTAGGGGAAAGAGATAGGGTGGGAAAAGATCCAGATATGTCAGAAGCTATTCATAGCTAAGGGCACCAGGCATTAATTAAGGATGGAGACTATCAGAAAAAATAATAAATAAATAAAATAAAATTTTAAAAGGCTGAAGAAGTAAGGAATCGGTGGGAAAAGTAGAAAATAATTGAACCCTAATTCTTCCACAAGCACTGTGGGAATACTGCAGTAATGAACACGAACCATCGATGAAACGGAGGAGACAGAGCTGGCAGAGCTCACTGTTTTGTGATTTTAGTGCCCGCAGAAGTAACTCAGCAACAACTCCAGTCTAGGAAGTGACCAGGACCTGAGGAGTCCAGGGGACTTCCTGGCAGTCAGGCTGCACCTGGAGACTCCACCTCACCACTAGAAAGCAGAACACATCTCCTATGATAACGTTCGGTTTACCCGATCCCAGGGACAGCTGATTCATATACAGCATGATTAGATGCTACAAGGAGAGGAAAACAACAGTATACAAGAAATGTACAAATTAACCGGATTACATTCTAGGTGGGGAGTTGTAACACGCAACATAAATTATAGGTCATTGGTTTTCTCAGCACACAGCTGGTGAACCTTACTGGGTGCAGGTACTGAGCTAGGAACTATGAACAAAACATTAAATATAGCACTTGTCTCAAAGGCTGTTCTAGAGAGATGCATATACAAATATACGCAGAGGTGCATAGACAAATAAATTACAATATAATAGGATAGTGATTATCAAACTGGGTCACTGGACTCCCTTACACTCATAAAAAGTATTGAGGACCTTCAAAAAGATTTTGTTTATATGGATTATATCTGCCAGTATTTCCTGTATTAGGAATTACATTTTTAAAAGTTTAAAATATTTATTTACAACATTTATTTTTCATGGTTTTTCAATGTATTTATTTGGTTTAATTAGTAAATAAAAGTTACATATGTTCATGGTGAATAACATAATGTTTGTATATATGTATGCATTGTGGAATGGCTAAATCAAGCTGATTAACATATGCATTACCTCACATGCTTACCAATTCTTTTGTGTGTGGTGAGAACATTTACGATCCATTCTTCCAGCGATTTTAAAGTGTATGATATGTAGTTATTAACTATAGTCACCATGTTTGACAACAGATCTCCTGAACTTATTCCTTCAGTCTGAGATTTTATTACCCTTTGACATCATCTCCTTAATCTCACTCCTCCCTTCCCCAGCCCCTGGAAACCATCATTCTACTCTCTACTTTTAGAAGTTCAACTTTTTTAGATTCCACATATAAATGAGACCATTGGGTATTTGTCTTCCTATGTCTGGCTTATTTCACTTAGCATAAAGTCCCCCAGCTTCATCTATGTTGATGCAAATGACAAGATTTCCTTCTTTGTAAGGCTAAATAGTATTCCATTGTGTATATATACCACATTATCTTTATCTGTTCATCCGTTGATGGATGCTTAGGTTGATTCCATGTCTTGGCTATTGCAAATAATGCTTCAATGAGCATGAGAGTGCAGATATCTCTTCAACATACTGATTTCATTTATAAACGCTTTTTTTAAAATGGACAATTGTAAACCCATCACATGTTAGCTTCAAGGTGATGAGCATCCCATGCGTTCTCTGGAAAACTCCACTGTACAGTTGTGTGAAAATGATAGTAGGAAAGGTAAACAATATTTTGGTATTACTATGAAAATAGTATTGACCTCACAAAATCCTGAAAGAGTGTCAGGTTCCTAGGCCACGTTGAGAGAACCACTGTAATAAGATGGAGGTCTAATAGAAAAAAAAGGGGGAGGAGGGGAGTAGCTGCAGTTCGATCCCAAACCGTATACAATTTATACTGTTTGAATAACACAAAATTTAAAAACAGATGTTACCAGATGTTGGCCCCATATTATCTCATTTAATATTCAAAACAATTTGCTACGGTCTGGATGTTTGCGCCTTGCCTTCCTCCTCAAATTCCTGTGTTGAAACCTGACCCCCAGTGTGATGGTATTAGGAGGCAGAGCTTTCGGGAAGTGATTAGGTCATGAGGGCAGAGCTTTTATGAATGGGGTTAGCACCCTTATGAAAGAGATCCTAGACAATTAGCTAGCCCCTTCCACCACACGAACATACACTGAACAGGCGTCATCTATCTATAAACCACAAAGTGGGCCCTCGCCAGACACCTGATCCACAGGCTGCAGCCTTGGTCTTGGAATTCCCAGAACTGTGAGGAATAAACTTATGTTGCTTTTAAGCTTCCCAGTCTATGGCATTTTGTTATAGCAGCCTCAGTGTTCTAACACACAACCATATGAGGTATGATTTAACATCTGTATTTTACAGTTGAGAAAAATTAGTCTCTGACGGTTTCAATACGTTCTACAGCAACTGAGCAGCAGGTCTGGAATCCAAACCAGGTCTGTCTTACTACAAATCCACGAACATGAGGCTATTCAGCAGGACAGTATATAATTAAATAACAATATCCAATTCTTCATCAGCCCTTAGTATTTGCAAGTCCTTGGGCTAAGCCCATTATGTCCAACATTAAATTCCTACAACAACATTAGAAAGTAAGTGCTATATTTATCCCCATTTTATATTTGCATACTCCAGTTGTAGATGTTAAGTAACTTGTCTGAAGTCAAGTCATAAACTTGGGAGAGTAGTAAAGATTCGTACCCAGATCTTCCTTTCCTCCTTTCCTCCTTTCTTCCTTTCTTCCTTTCTCCCTCCTTCCCTCCCTTCTTCCTTCCTTCCTTCCTTTCTCTTTTTATTTTTTTTTTGACAGAGTCTCACTGTGTCACCAGGCTGGAGTGCAGTGGCGCAGTCTCAACTCACTGCAACCTCCACCTCTTGAGTTCAAACGATTCTCCTGCCTCAGCCTCCTGAGTAGCTGGGACTATAGGTATGCGCCACAATGCCCAGCTAATATATGTATTTTTAGTAGAGACAGGGTTTCACCATGTTGGCCAGGATGGTGTCGATCTCTTGACCTTGTGATCTGCCCGCCTCAGCATCCCAAAGTGCTGGGATTACAGATGTGAGCCACCACGCCCGGCCTGGTACCCGGATCTTTCTCTGTCAAAACCAGGTTCTCCACTCCCAACACTGCCTCCTAGAAAAATAACTGCCCTAACAAAATAACAAGACAATAATAGCTAAGACGTATCAAGCACAAAACCCTTTCTTTACAGTAACTTATTTAATGCTCAAATAAAAGTATTCTATGTTTATCACCATTTTGTACAAGAATCCTTGTTAAAGATTTTAAATGATAGAGAATTACAGAAGTGAGACATCTGAATGGTACATAAGAATTGAAAAAATAATTAAGTAAACCCTTCCAGAAGACAAGGGTCAGGAAAAGGCAGTCCATAGGATACATATACACAAGCTGGGCCTCAGCTATGGGTTTATGGGTTGGAAGTGGAAATGCAGAAAGCCGATCTCAGTACTGGAGGAAAAGCCCATGGTTTGGGGAAAAAAAAAAAGTGACCACAATATTTCAAAAATCAATATTCTTTCTGTCTTTCAAAATTAGAGTGGTCCAATTTCTGCCCTCCCTCTTCTTGCCTTCCTTCTGCGCTCAATTTGACTACAAAGTGGATTCCACCCCCCCCTCCCCCCCATAGCTCTCACGGAGGAGGATGCCTCAGGTTCTGCTCCCAGTGGTGAAATGTCACCACGTTCGCCTATTTGCAATGCAAATCTCCAGGCTTTGGCATCTGAGATTGATGTCCCTAGTATGAATGTACTTAGTTGCTGGGCTGGAGCTGAGTGGAAACGACACAGGTCTCTTCCCAGCCTCGAGTGGTTGTCAGAGGTAACAAAGCGGGGCTGGCGGAGATAGAAGCCGCGCGCCCTTTTGGTACCATCCATTAACCGCACGTGGCATTACGCATCTAAATTTGGTTGAGGCCACCAAGGCTGGACTGAGGGCAGGTGGCACACCCGAGCTGGGGCAGAGGGCAAGGGGACTTTCCACAAACTATTCTGAAGACGAGTGAGAAGGCGCAGAGCCTCATGTCTAGTCGAACTCCCTTGTGCATTCCCAGTGTTTCTGGGCCTTCAGGATTGTAGTATTTGGCCGGGCTCTGTAGGTGCAAGAAACTCACAGGAAAACCTGGAAATGCCCTGGAAAAAATAATCCATTTGAAAGCCATCTTTTCCTCTATGTGGTATTTGTTGCAATGAAACGACATTATTTTATTAAATTTATTACCATCTGTGGAGAGTTTGATTTACTGACAATGAAGTGAGAGGTGACTGTCTTTACTCAGGGCCCTGGAGATCCCAATTATATGACCGTGTCTTGGCTGGTTTTTAAGTGAATCTTTCCTTAGATGTATGTTTCTGAGTGCCCTGGGAAAAGAAAACACACAAACAATGAGAAATAAAGCATAACCAGATATCTCACTTAGTAAATTATGAAATCAGTATAGAAAAGAGAAAATATTGACAGGAAAAAAATAACTTTTTGTAGAGTCACCAAATATCTAAATACCTAGACATTACAGCTGTGAGCATTTTGTATGTGGCTTTCCTAGGCATGCACACACACACACACACACACACACACACACACACACACACTCTCTCTCTCTCTCTCTCAGAGCTTACAATATAGCATGAATACACTGTAATTGCAAGAAGCAGGAAATAATAATTTTCTATCATCACTTTTATCAGCTGCTGAGTATTTCATTGTACACATGCACCATCATTAGACTTACTAATCCCCCGGAGTTATGCACTTATATCTGACTATTTTTAAAAATTACGATAAATATTGTGCTTTAGTCTTTAGGCATTTGTACGGTTAAACATTCCTATTTCTAAATATTAAAAAAAGTCTGGATCATTTTTTACTCTGTTATTTTTGATTGACCCCTCTCATCTGCCTTCATAATCTCCAGGTTGATTTGGAAGAACTTTTCTCCTAAACATGGCAACATTTCTGCCAACATTCAAATTTGGGCCACCTTGGGAACAGGCAGAAACAAAAGGATGATGGAAATGATAAGATCCTGGCATTGCTCTTTCTATGCTTTGCAGGTTAAGCATCTATATCCCTCTCTTAGTGTAGATAATGTACGGTGCCTGAATGGGTTGTCCAGAAACTCATTTACAAATTGGACACTTGGCACTGGGAAAGTGTTTTCCTATATAAATAACATTAAAAATACACGTCTATCTCCCAGGAGAGTAGAACAAAGCTTACAGAACTCTTGTAATAATGATATTTAACATTATTGAGCAACTTCTATATGCCAGCCAATTTATATACATCACCTTTAATCCATACGGACCCTGAATTATTTATATTTGTAATTTTTCACTGAAGGCAGAATGATGGAGTAATTTTTTTTCTTTTTGACATCATAAGAACATTTACTTTATCAACTTCATAATGTGTTAAGAATTTTGAAATTTGTTATATCATTATTTTCATTTTGTCATACACGTAAAAAACTAAAAATAGAAGTCAATAAAATTACATGGGAACTAGTCCCTATTTACCTTAAGAGTTGGTGTTTGAGAGTAGAAGGTAGTCTTGAAGAGGCCCTGAAGAGGCCCTGGAAAATATTTTCAAAGACTTTACTGAGAGCCAGGACCATAGATGCCCTTCACTATGTTGAATGTCTTTCATAAAAAAGTTTATGAAACATTTTCCTTGATTAACATAATTAATAGAAGCCTACAAATTGTCCAGTGTGATGTGGGTTTTCTGAGATATGGATTGAAAGCTGATCCTCTTGGACTCAATACAAAAAAAAAAAGCTTCTTATATAATGAGACTATACATGGGCACTTAACATGTAGTAAATTCACATCAAATATTCACTTTTTAATTATTTCTGGATTTATAAATGCACATACATTTAATTACTAAGTATCCTTACCCCACAAAATTCTCTGCCTTTCCTCTCTTTAATTCTTTGGTTTCTCCTAGTCCCTCCCAGTGTGTCACTCCCAACTCTTCTTACCTCCTTTCTTTGGTTTAAGGTCTCTTAGTGTCTGTACTGGGTAGTGTTTTCACAGCTTTCTCCTCTGACATGGCCACCTGACTCAGCGGAGAAAGCCAAGGAGATAGGATAAAATGATCCATCTGACAGAAGCCTAAGTCCATATTCTAGAATGTATCCCAAACTTCTCATCTAAAGTAGAATCTTCTTCTATAACTCTGGAGTTAAGAAGTTAGTATTTGATCTTTCTTTTTCTTTGTTTAAACTCATTTAAAATAAGCCATTATTCACCTGAAGTCAGGAGTTCATGACCAGCCTGGCCAACATGGTGAAATCCCATCTCTACTAAAAATACAAAAATTAGCCAGGTGTGGTGGTGGGCACTTGTAATCCCAGTTACTCGAGAGGCTGAGGCAGGAGAGTCACTTGAACTCGGGAGGCGGAGGTTGCAGTGAGCCGATATTGCGCCTCTGCACTCCAGCCTGGGCAAAAGAGTGAGACTCTGTCTCAAAAACAAAGAAAAAAACATGCGTACTCCTTAAAACACCTCTGAAACCATGGAAGTTATCCCATGAATGAAAAACATAAATTACGTCTACAATGTATCATGAATGATTTTTAAGTTCTTTAAAACGGGCAATAACATAAAGCAGCAGTCCCCAACCTTTTTGGCACCAGGGACTGGTTTCATGGAAGACAATTTTTCCACGGAACGGGGTTAGGAGGAAAATGGTTTTGGGATGAACCTGTTCTATCTCATATCGTCAGGCATTAGTTAGATGCTCATAAGGAGTGTGCAGCCTAGATCCCTGGCATGTGCAGTTCACAATAGGGTTAGCACTCCTGTGAGAGTCTAATGCCACTGCTGATCTGACAGGAGGCAGAGCTCAGGCGGTCATACTCACTGCCTCCCAACCTCCCATTCCCCACCCCTCCACCCCTCCCCACCCCTGTGCTGCCTAGTTCCTAACAGGCCAGGGACTGGTACCGGTCAGCGGCCTGGGGATTGGGGACCCCTGACATGTAGCACTTGCTACAGAGTCTTGATTTTTTACAATTATTTCCTATTTGTTTTACCATCCCTACTTAATTTCTAAAAAATATTTCGATGCTTGTTGAACTGCATGTTTGAAACCTTAACCCCCAATGGGATATTATTAGGATGTGGGCCCTTGGGTGATAATTAAGTTTAGATGAGGTTATGAGAGTGACAACTCCATTATGGGAATAATGTCCTTATGGGAGGAGAAAAGAGACTAGAACTCTCTCCTCCATGTGAGGACACAGCAGGAAGGCATCTATCTGCAAACCAGAAAGAGGGCCTACACCAAGAATAAAATTGACCAGCCTCTTAACCTTGGACTTCCCAACCTCCAGAACTATGATAAATAAATGTGTGTTGTTTATGCCACCCAGGCTATGACATTTTTGTTACAGCAGCCCACACTGGCTAAGACAATGATTCTACTTTATCTTGTCTTTCTAAAGCTTGCAATTTAGTTTTAATAGTGGCAACAACTCACATAAATGTAGTATCCATTTATATATTAATTAAAGTATATAATTACAATAATGGTAAACATGATATGAATATATTTTGAACAAACTTAACTGATTCTTGGTAAGCATCATATTCAAGAAACATCTTGTTGTAAATTTTGCTGTTAAGCAGAAGTGCACTGGCCCGCTGAGTAGTCTCCCTTGCACAGAATTGTATGTACTTATGTTATAATGAGAGAATGGAGAGTGTTTGAGATCGTGTAATTTATTACATGCAGGCTGGTTCAAATCTTCTACTCTGCCTTTGTCCTTGGAGATATCAGAGAAGGGAAGACTCTTTTCTCAAAGAGGAAGAGATGGAGCAAGGAAATTGACTAAGTCCATGGGTGTGAGGTGGCATACATTTTACCCCTGTTCTCAGTAGAGCCAAATGTTATCAGGTGAGAGATGAAACAAGCCTGGAGTATATCCATGAGACAGGGGAGTGGTCAGACCAGAAATGAAAGTGCGGATTTCAACCTCAAACCTGTGGTCAGGTGGAAGGTAAGTCTTTAGGAAAACGGAGATAAAAGGAAGTACTGATTAGTAGTATTGATAAGTAGCACTCACAAGAAGTAGGTTGGATGGGGCCAGTCCTTCTATGATGGAGATCAGAGAATTCCTATAATAAAACCTTATCACAAAGAGAGAGTTGAGCTTAAGTGGTTCTAGAAAATGTTCAATGACCAGAGAGAAATTAGGGCAATGGAGAAAATGACTGGAAGCTGACTTTATAAGACCTCATAATGAACAATTGTGATAAGTTAACATACAGTTCCTGACTTTGGAACCCCTTTAGAACTTTATTTTCCTTTAATATTCAGTAATGGTATAGTAAAAGCAAACATGTATGAATTACTTACTGCATGCCAGGTAGGCTTTTTAAAATTGAAATGCCATTTAATAATTCTGATAATTCCATAAAGATGGTTATAATTATCATTCATGTCATTAATTGATGAGTCTACAGCTTAGAGAGTTTTGAATAACTGAGGTCAAATAGCCTGAAATTCCAACCAAGGTCCCTGACTGCAGAGCCTTTACAATTGCTAGACTTTCTATTACTGATGCTTGCATGTACCTTCAACGCTCTGGCTTTGTTTTTAACTCTTTGGATGGTGGGAGGAATAGACGAGTGTGAGGAAAAGAAAAATTGAGAAAAGTAGACCTGTTGGTCATTTGGTACACAGCCAAAGCCATTCCCCTTCTGCCTGGCAGAGAAAGTGGGTTCTCAATTCCTGTCCACTCTGTCTATGGTCTCCATTAGAGATTCCGACAGTTACTAGATAAAGTTAAAGACTCGTGTAGTGATCTCCACACTAATTGGACTATAATGTATAGCCTCGGTCAAGCACATCTTTCCCAGCCCTCCTCTCTGCAGACGGCAATCAAGCCATTTACAGAAGATGCATTGGCTGCTGAGACCCTGGAGTAACCTTAAGCTGCACTGGCCTTTTAGTGGAAAACACAATTAATTCTGATACTGAAGGGCAATTAAGACTGGGGTTAAAATAAAAATCTTTTGGAACATAGAATGTCAAAGATTGGATAGGAAATGTTTTCCCCTCATGTATTTCAGAAGCCCATGAGCATACCAGCCTCTGGTTACTCTGAGTCAAGTTGCCAGATTCTCATTTTATGTCAGTAAACGCGAATTGAAATGAATAGCAGTGTTAGCTGTGTTGCCATTCTGAAAGAAAATTACTTACATCGACTATTTTACTAGCATTAGCTTTAAAAAAACATGTGTGCCTGGACACCTGTTACATTCATACACTTGTAGAAACACCTACACAGGCTTTTAAAAACACATGCTCACAACCATGGATAATATGCCATGTGTTACAAGTTGCTCTAGCTAATTTTAGCTCAGAGAAACTCTTCCTAGAAAAAGTGTTTTTGTTTAAATAAAAGGACATTCCAAAAGGAGGGAAAGGATGATGCTGTTACGCATCACTTACAGAAGCAGACCCTTACTATCATTTGGTAGTTGCTGATTATTTGGAAGAAAAAAAGTGGAGTAGTGGAAAAAGGCTGGACGTGCATCCAAGCTACAATGGGCCACTTATTAACAAGGTTTCTAACTACCTGTTAGTCAGTTAGTCTTGCTCAGTTTATTAGTCATATGGGTTTTAAGTGAATTCTCTTTTCTTTTTTTTTTCATTTTTCTAGTGGGAATTTTTTTTTCAACTTGTAGGAAGTTTTATTAAATGTATATTTAAACAGTGATTTTTAAAATATATATATGCACAGAAATTACCTTTTCTTAGACTGTGGGTTGCCTAATTATGCCAATGTAATTAGAAAGCAAGAAATGTTGCTGGAAATGCACCTTGATATCATCAGTTTGAACTGAATATTGTAGGTGCTACAATCCAAAAATTTCATGAGATATGTATAAGGATGTTTTCTGCAGCATTGTTTATAGGAATAGTTAATTCATTCCAAACACTAGCTGATTCCTGAAAACTAGTCTAAACTTTTTCTTAGTTAAAAACAATACCATTCAGCCTGGGTGACAGAGTGAGACTCTGTCTCAAAAATAATAATAATAGGCCAGGCACGGTGGCTCATGCCTGTAATCCCAGCACTTTGGGAGGCCGAGGTGGGCAGATCATGAGGTCAAGAGAGCGAAACCATCCTGGCCAACATGGTGAAACCCTGTCTCTACTGAAAATACAAAAATTAGCTGGGCATGGTGGCACACTCCTGTAGTCCCAGCTCATTCAGAGGCCGAGGCAGAATTGCTTGAACCCGGGAAGCAGAGGTTGCAGTGAGCCAAGATCACACTACTGCACTCTAGCCTGGTGACACAGCGAGACTCCATCTCAAAATAATAATAATGATAATAATAATTTAATCCGCCAAATTACTATGAGGTCATACAGGGACATAGAGTTTGTTAATATTGGTATAGTATAAGTAAACGAAGGCATAGCGATCAAATAATTTTCCCAGGATCAAAAAAAACAAATATAAGTAACCATATGAGGATTAGACCTCAGGAAGTCTAGCTTCAGGGCTCACACTTCAGGGCTCAGAGTGAGACCCATGCTGAGTTCTCATTATTGTAAGATTGAATACATAGATTTCAGTTGATCATTCAATAGAATACCATTTTGTTAAACTGTAGATTTATATGCGTCACCATAGATTAATCTCAAAAAATTAATACCAAGTAAAGGAAAGGTAATTTCAAAGAGCATATATTTATCATAAGGTATTCTTTAAAGAACATGCAAAACTGTACACACACACACACACACACACACACACACACACACATTATGCATTCATATGTAAATGAAATAAGTATTAGAATTAACACATATCAACTTCAAAAGAGGGTCAACCTCTTTAGAGGGAGAGAAGGAAGGATGATAAAAATTTTTTTCTTTATAAATAGAGGAATTTGAAGAAAATATAGAAAAATATGAACATCTTTGAAATCTGAGTATCTGATGTGTTGTTTTTTCTACATTTATTTTAAAAATATTCCATAGATCAAATTTAAAAAGAAGCAAAAAGATAATATGTGAGGTCTCTTTTAAAAGCTATTATGCTATTCAAATGGGGATCATTTATGTTATGATCATCAAAAGCAAAGCAGAGGAGCTTGATTTCCAAAATGGCTGATTAAGGACTTCTGAAGTCCACTCCTCTACAGAAGCATATGAAGTCTGGAAATTAATTAAGGCTTGCAACAATCTGAGAAGTGTTTACTGAAGAAGTTAACAGAGTGTTAATAAGAACAGTAAGCTTTCTAGTATTTTAACTTGCCCTAATTTCATCACGCTATTTCCAGACCATAATGGCCTGGAAAACCAACAGTATCGTAACTACAGTAGTGATGAAAGTAAGTAGGCTACTATCCACTTGAAGGCCCAGAACAGTTTGGAGCTCTCTAAAATCCTCAAGTAACTGTTCCTAGAGAGCAGCACTATTTGACCTGAACGCAGCTTGAGAAAAAGTCCACTTGCCGAGCTTGCTTTTACTTGACCTGATTTGAAACTCACTCTGTGTGAACAGTCCTACCCACTGGGTATTTGCTGGAAAGAATCAGCAGCAATTGTTTAACATTACAATTGCCAGAACCATGATATGTGTTAATCTAACAATGCACCAACCAAAAAAACTGATAAGGAGAAATTAAGAAATAATATTGCAAAGAGGTCTTTAAAGAGCTATAACATATTCCTGGAAATCTCTAAAGCCATGCATACATGCAAGATTGTGGATATTACCTAGGTTGTGTGTATGCTCAGGAAAGACCTGAGAAGGCCTTAAGCTTGTGCCTCTAGCTGACTTTTAGGCTCCTCGCAAAGAAGAAGTGAAGGTTAAGACATAGTGGTAGACTGTCAGAACATTGAAGGCATGCTCAACAGGGCCTCTCTGAAAAGGTGGGGAGACTCATTGGTTCAAGCATTTAAGGTAATCTCTGTCTGCTTATTAGCTTATACTAAATAAACTGAGCAGACATCAGGGGCCACACATGACAAAAAACAATACAAACTTTAAAGAAACAAGGAAAATTACTAAATAATAACTATAAAAAAGCAGCAACAACAAACCATGGTCAGAGATAGGATATGATTTCTAGAGGTAACACATTACATTATCTTAAATATATAATTTTCAATAAAAATTATAAGACACACAAAAATCAGAAAACTACCATCCATGTGCAAGGGAAAAAACAGAGACTTACCCTAAGGAAATTCAGATGTTGAACCTACTAGACAAAGACTTTAAATCAGCTATCCTAAATATGTTCAAAGAACTAAAGAAAACATATACACAAAACTAAAGAAAATATTCAGAAGCATATGTTATCACAAATAAAGATCAATAAAGAGACATAAGCTAAATAAAGAACCAAATAGAAATTCTACATTTGAAAAGTAAAATTAGTGCTATAAGACATTCACTAGAGGGACTCAACAGTGGATTACAACTGACAGAATGAAGAAACAACAAATACGTAGACAAGTAGGTTGAGATTATACAGTCTGAGAAAGAAAATTCAAGAAAAAAGAAAAAGAACTGGCCCTCAGAAACATAGGGACACCATGAAGCATACAAACACATGCATATTGGGGTCTCCAAAGGAGAGAAGAGAAAGAAAGGGGAAGAAAGAATATTTGAAGATAGAATTGGGTGACTATGATAGGTCAGTGCAGGTTCATTAATTTGAACAAGTGTGCCACTCCAGTGGAGGATGTCAGTAATGGGAGAGGCTCTAAATGTGTGAGCACAGAGAGTACATATAAACCCTCTGTACCTTCCTCTCATTTTGATGTGAACCTAAAACTTCACTCAAAAAATATTTAAAAAAGAATAGCCAAAACCTTCCAGATCTGACACAAAAATATTAATCTGCAAAGCAAGTAGTTCAATGAACTCTAAGTAAAATAAACACAAAGACCTATACCTAGAGACACTTAATCCACTGAAAGCCAGAGACAAAGAGAGACTGTTGAAAGTAATCTGAGAAAAGCAACTTATTGCATACCAGTGATTGTCCATAAAATTAATATCTGACTTTTCATTAGAAACCATGAAGCCCAGAAGGCAGTGGGATAGCACACTAAAAATGCTGAAATAGAAGACTGTCAAGCAAAAAAAAAAAAAAATATATATATATATATGCATATATATATATACACATATGTCCAGCAAAACTACCCTTGAAAAATGAAGAATGAAGAGGAGATAAAGAGATTCCTAGAGAAACAAACCAGAATTCATGGCCAGCAGATCTGGTCCACAAGAAACCCTAATGAGATGACTTCAGGTTAAAATGAAAGGACATTAGACAGTAACTTAAACTCACATGAAGAAATAAAATGCACTGGCAGTGGTAAATCCATACATAACTTTAAAAAACATTACAAATATATTTGCATTCATAATACTTTTCTTATTCTATTTCATTAGACAGTAACAACTCTGTAAACAATCATTATAATCCTGCATTGACAGGATTGAAATGAATAAAGATGTAATTTTTGGCCAGGCTTAATGGCTCATTCCTGTAATCGCAGCACTTTGGGAGGCCCAGGCAGGCGGATCACCTAAGGTCAGGAGTTCAAGACCAGCCTGACCAACATGGTGAAACCCTGTCTCTACTAAAAATACAAAAATTAGCTGGGTGTGGTGGAGTGCACCTGTAATCCAAGCTATTCGGGAGGCTGAGGCAGGAGAATTGCTTGAACCCGGAAGGCAGAGGTTGCACTGAGCTGAAATCATGCCACTGCACTCCAGCCTAGGCAAGAGAGCGAGACTCCGTCTCAAAAAAAAAAAAAAAAGATGGAATTTGTATATCAATAAGAGTAGAGAAGAGAGGAAATGGAGCTGAAATGGAGCATTTATAAGTTGGTATTAATTTAAACTAGATTAAGTTAACATGTTAATTATGCCTCCCAGGGTACCTGTTAAAAAAAAGACACAAAAACATATAGCAACATATAAACAAGAAAAAAACAAACAACCCCATCAAAAAGTGGGTGAAGGATATGAACAGACACTTCTCAAAAGAAGACATTTATGCAGCCAATAAACATGTGAAAAAAAGCTCATCATCACTGGTCATTAGAGAAATGAAAATCAAAACCACAATTAGATACCATCTCATGCCAGTTAGAATGGTGATCATTAAAAAGTCAGGAAACAACAGATGCTGGAGAGGATATAGAGAAATGGAGACACTTTTACACTCTTGGTGGGAGTCTAAATTAGTTCAACCATTGTGGAAGACAGTGTAGTGATTCCTCAAGGATCTAGAACCAGAAATATCATTTGACCTAGCAATCCCGTTACTGGGTATATACCCAAAGGATTATAAATCATTCTACTATAGAGACACATGCACACATTCATTTATTGCAGCACTATTCACAATAGCAAAGACTTGGAACCAACACAAATGCCCATTGATGATAGACTGGATAAAGAAAATGTGGCACATATACACCATGGAATATGATGCAGCCATAGAAAGGATGAGTTCATGTCCTTTGCAGGGACATGGATGAAGCTGGAAACGATCATTCTCAGCAAACTAATACAGGAACAGAAAACCAAACACCGCATGTTCTCACTCATAAGTGGGAGTTGAACAATGAGAACACATGGACCTAGGGAGGGGAACATCACATACTGGGGCCTGTCGCGGGGTGGGGGGCTAGGGGAGGGATAGCATTAGGAGAAATACCTAATGTAGATGACGGGTTGATGGGTACAGCAAACCACCATGGCACATATATACCTATGTAACAAACCTGCATGTTCTGCACATGTATCCCAGAACTTAAACTATAATAAAAAAAAAGAAATAGACCCATAACAAATGAAGATATTGAATTAGTGATAAAAAAAAATTCCACTATGAGAAACCCAGGCCTATATGGACTCTTGAGTGAATTCTATCAAACTTTTGAAGAAGAATTGATGCCAATCCTTCTCAAACTCTTCCGAAAAATTCCAGAGGAAAGAACAGTTTCTAATTCGTTCTATGAGGTCGCTATTGGCAGCATATATAAAGACTTAAACACTGTAACAAAGTGAAATATGTTCCAAGAATTCAAGATTACCTTAACGTACTAAAGTCAATCAATGTAATACACCCTGTTAATAGAGGAAAGGGCAAAATCTACATAATCAGCTGAAAAGATGAAGAGAAAGCATTTGACAAGATGCAAACATTTTCACAATAAAAACAACTAACACAGTAGGAATAGAATGAAACTTCCTCAACCTGATAAAGAGCATCTACAGAAACCCCAAAATTAATATTACATTTACTGGTAAAGACTGCATACTTTACCTGAAGATCAGGAATAAGACGTAGATGTGGGACAACGACCTTGCCAGCACCTTGATTTTTGACTTCTGGCTTCCAGAATTGTGAAGGAATAGATTTCTGTTGTTTTAAGCCACCATTCTTGTGCTAATTTGTTACGGCAGCCACAAGAAACTTACACACTTGATTCAACGCGACTGAATAGCTTTCTACACATAGGTTCTTTCCAATTCTATGGTATTATCATTAGCACTGAGGTGAACATTGCACCATCTGGTGATCCAAGGTGGCATCTTTTCAAAATCTCCCTCTAAGTGGCTAGGGTATCAGGCATGCATTCTGGTTCAGTCATATATATACATTTTTTTTTTGCAAGTCTACATGGCTTCACTTACTCATTAATGGAAGTTTTAAAAACCAAAGTGATAACCTTAATAATTTCTCACTTAAACAAGAGAGTATGATTTTAACCAGAATGATACCTGTTACAGCAGCAATAGTACTGTGTGGTATTAAGGTTTGAATTCTGACTGTAAGGCTTTGGATCAGTAACTTAATCCCTCCATGCCTCTGTTTACTCATCTAGAAAATGAGGCTATTGGCAGAGACGTAGTTGGCATTCACTGTCTCAACTTCATGCTGAGGTCCTTAGTCTAGTTCTTGCAACTGCAAGCTTTGGCTCTCAACACCGTTACCATATCACTAATTTAAAAACAAAACAGAAGAAAAGGAAAAAAGAAACTATTTAGAGCTAATTGATTTTGTTCTATGAGTTTATCTGCCTCCTTCTGCCAGTGTAAAAGGGCTGAGCCTAGAGGGTTCTTTAAATAGTAAAAAATAGATTAATGCTGCACTATTCTTGATGGGATGCAATGTGATATTATCCACTATAAAACGCACATAGGTGACTCCCACCACCAATGTCACTGTCCCACTCCTCAGATTTAAAACACAAATTTGGTCATGTGTCTTCACCCCACCTCCAAACCTTTCGTGTCTCATCCTGTCATTAGCAAGAAGTGTTTGCCACGGACTATGCCAAGGCTCCATGTCTTTGCTCATGCTGTTCATTCTGTCCGGATTTAGGTGCCCTTTTCTTCTTGCTAGAGAACCCTACTTTTAAATTTTTGGCCAGTTTTGCAATAAGCATTCCAGTCCTGCTGGCTGGTACATTATATCTGCTCTTTATTTTTAAATAGACTTTATTTTTAAAAAAACTTTTATATGTACAGAAAAAAATAAGCAGAGAGTACACGGTGTTTCCATATAGCCCATATTCAGTGTCCCCTATTGTTAATATCTTAGATTATTATGGGATATTTGTCACAATTAATGAATCAATACTGATACATTATCCTATACTAAAGCCCACACTTTATTCAGATTTCCTTAGTCTTTACAGAATTCTCTTTTCTGTCTCAGGATACCACATGACATTCAGTCCTCATGTCTCCTTACGCTCCTCCTGGTCATGATAGTTTCTCTGACTCTGTTTGTTTTTGATGACCTTCTCAATTTGGGGCATACTGTTCAAATGTTCTGTAGGATGCCCCTCTATGGGAATTTATCTAATATTTTTCACATAATAAGACGGGTTTTATGAGTTATTGGGAAGAAAAATACAGAGGTAAAGGGCCATTTTTATTACACCACAACAAGAATACCTACTATCAGCTGGGCGCGGTAGCTCATGCCTGTAATCCCAGCACTTTGGGAGGCTGAGGTGGGCGGATCCCTTGAGGTCAGTTTGAGACCAGCCTGGCCAACATGGAGAAACCCCGTCTCTACAAAAAATACAAAAGTTAGCCAGGCGTGATGGCGTTCGCCTGTAATCCCAGTTACTCTGGAGGATGAGGCAGGAGAATTGCTTTAACCTGGGAGGCGGAGGTTGCAGAGAGGTGAGATGGTGCCATTGCATTCCAGCCTGGGTGACAGAGTGAAACTCTGCATGCCCCCAACCCCCCAAAGAAGAATACCTACTATCAACATAATTTATGACTACTGATACTGACCTTGACTTTTTTCACCTAGCTGAGGTAGTATTTGACAGGTTTCTCTGCTATCTCTTACTCACTTTTAATACTCAGTTCGAATGCTACCACCTTTTTGAAGTCCTCCTGGATTCCTTCAGCCCCTAGTAAGCTATTTAATCCATTTATTAGTCATTAATAAACATTTGTTAATCACTTACTATGTGTCTGGCATGGTGCAAAGTGTGAGGATGCAGCAATTTAAACATGCAATAATTGTTTCATAAAAGAGTAACTACGTGAACTGGTGGTGTTAAACAGAAGCAGAATACTTTTCTCATATTAGGTCAGCATTTATATATTGAGCACCTCTACTTTATACAGTACCGTGTTAGAAGTGTTAAGGATAACATATATTTAAAATACAGACCTTGCTGTAAGGTATAGCAAGGGCTGGCAAAATCCAGCATTCAGGACCAAATCCTGCCTGATGCTTGTTTTTGTAAATAAAGTTTTATTGAAACACAGCCACACCCATATGTTTACATATGGTTTATGATCACTTTGCCCTAGAGCAGCAAAGTTGAGTAGTTACAACAGAGCCTATATGACTTGCGAAGCTTAAAATATTTACTGTCTACTCCTTTATAGAAAAAGTTTGCTTATTCCCGCTCTCAAGCATTAAAATTCACAATATACATGGAAACTCATAACACTTCGGTACTTGTAAAAATAAAATAGATTTAACTCTAAATGAAAGAGCTAATATAAGAGCTTAATATATTTTTGTAGGCATTATTTGGTTTAACTGTAAATCCAGTGTAAGAATTGATCATCCTGAATGGGAGTCAATAAACACATTTATTAAAGGCTTCTTATGGGCCAGGGTAGTGTTGAAAGCAAGGGATTTATTGATGAACAAGACAGGTCCCTTCCGCTAAGAAGCATACACTTTAATGCTATAGGGCTGCATTATCCAATACGGTAGCCATAGGCACCTGTGTCTGTTGAGCACTTGAAATCTGAGTGGTTTTGACTGAGATGTCTGAAAGCCTAAAATATAATACAAAAGAGATTTCCAAAGAATTAGTGTAAAAAAAAGTCTGAAAAAATGTTAATATTAATTACATGTTTATTTTATTGTACATGAGGATTATATAATAACATGATAATAAAATATGTTGCTAAAATAACTTTTACCTGCATTCCTTTCTTTTCTTTTAACTTTTTAATGTGGCTACTAGAAAATTTTAAATCACATATGTGGCTGATATTATGCTTCCTATTGGACAGTGCTTGTCTAAACTTTAGAAATGTGCTGCCAATACAGTAGCCACTAGCTACCTATTGCAATATAAATTTAAGTTAATAAAAATTAAATATGCTGTAATTATAATTTTGGTTTCTTGAGTTAAACTAACCGTATTTCAAGTGCTCAACAGCCACATGTGGCTAGAGGCTACCATACTGGCCAGTATAACACAGATATAAATTATTTCCATCATTACAGAGAGTTCTTAATATGGTTTGGCTGTGTCCCCACCCAAATTTCATCTTGAGTTGTAGCTCCCATAATTCCCATATATTGTGGGAGGGACCTGGCGGGAGATAATTGAATCATGGGGACTGTTTCCCTCATACCATTCTTGTGGTAGTGGATGAGTCTCAGGAGATCTGATGATTTTATAAGGGGAACCCCTTTTGCTTGGCTCTCATTTCTCTCTTGTCTTCCACCATGTAAGACATACCTTTCACCTTCTGCTATGATTGTGAGGCCTTCCCAGCCACGTGGAATTGTGAGTCCATTAAGCCCCTTTTTCTTTTTTTTGTTTTTTGAGACGGAGTTTTGCTCTGTCGCCCAGGCTGGAGCAGAGTGGCTCTGTTGCCCAGGCTGGAGTACAGCGGCACGATCTCGGCTCACTGCAAGCTCCACCTCCCGGGTTCACGCCATTCTCTTGCCTCAGCCTCCGGAGTAGCTGGGACTGCAGGCGCTCACCACCGCGCCTGGCTAATTTTTTGTATTTTTTAGTAGAGACAGGGTTTCACTGTGTTAGCCAGGATGGTCTCGATCTCCTGACCTCGTGATCCGCTCACTTCAGCCTCCCAAAGTTCTGGGATTACAGCCATGAGCCACCAAGCCCGGCCGCCTCTTTCTTTATAAATTACCCACTCTCGGGTTTGTCTTTATCAGCAGCTTGAAAACGGACTAATACAGTTCTAATGAGCAGCGATGCCCTAGAGGAATATGAAAAAGGCTTCCCATTTTTTTTCATTGACGAATAAAAAGTGTGTGCATTTATTGTGTACAACTTGATGTTTTGAAATATGCATACATTATGGAATGGTGGAATTGAGCTAATTAACATATACATTACCTCACACACATACCATTTTTGTGTCTCTGTGGTAAAAACACTTAAAATCTACTCTCTTAGCAATTTTCAAGAATACAATTTGTTGTTATTAACTATTGTACAACGTAATATCTCTTGAACTTATTTCTCCTAACTTAAAGTTATGTCCTTTGACCCACCTGTCCCCAACCCCCCAATTTTTTTTTTTCCACTGATGGTGATAAGCATTCTATTAGGAAAGAAAAGGACTAAAAATAAAATGGGAGACTGATATTGGGCAAATGCATTAACATTTCCTGGAAGTGAATTCCTTCAGGTGTGTGGATCTTTGAGTGGCCACACTGATGTGCTTGCATAACAAGGACCAGGAACAGTCAGCAGATGGATGACCTGGAAGAAAGGGGAGGAACCTCAGGACAAGGAAACAGAAACAAATGCTGCTACACATTTAGCTCTAAAGTACTGTAGGGAAAAGTATGACATCTTACCTATGTTTTTTAAAATGTATATTTTGGAGTGTTTTGACTGGAGGACCTATATAACTGTGTTGTGTATTAAATGGATGAGACATCTTTCCCTGGACACAGAGGAAAGTCTTTCTAATGGCAGGAAACTATATTTTCTTTATGACCACTTTTAGTTTCAGTAGCAGATATAATACCAGGCCCAAGCCTCACAAGCAATACACTAAAAAGGGAGTAGCTACGAGGGTGGGAAAGGAGGAAAAACGTGCTCTAAAAGCAGGAAATAGGCAGCACAAAGACGGATCAGATCTTGCTCCCTGGGTGACAAGATTATGGGTTTTGGAGCATCAGAGAATTTGGTCTGGATCTTATCTCAACCGTTTACTAGCTGTGGCATAAAGACATCAGCACTTACTGAGCTCTTGCTGTATATCAGGCACTTCAGATTGATTATCTCATTGAATTTCCCAAGAACCCTAAGAGACAGGTTCTGTAATTATCCCTATTTTACAGAAGAAGAAAATGAGGCTTAGGGAGATTAAAAATTACATTCCAATGAAGAGCACAGGCAGGCTTTGCAACCAGCTAGTCAACACTCCACGTCCCACCCTTACATTTCACTATCTCCCATGGAGCCTGCATCGAGTCAGTTAACCTCTCCTTAGACCCAGTTTTCTCAACTACAAAATAAGAATAATTATATCCACCTTGCAGAGTTGTTACAACTATTTGATCAGACACTGGTAAAGCATCTCATTGGGTGTGGGATGTAAATGTTAGTTTACTCCTGCATTCATGAGGTAAGACAAAATTGATACAATCTGGAAAAAATACATATCTTAGGACGGGGTCCCCAGCCCCAGGGTGATGAACTGGTACTGGTCTATAGCCTGTTAAGAAGTGGGCCACACAGCAGGTGGTGAGCAGCAAGTGAAACTTCATCAGTATTTGCAGCCGCTCCCCATCGCTTGCATTACCACCAGAGCTCCACCTTCTGTCAGATTATTGGCAGCATTAGATTCTCAGAGGAGCACAAACCCTATTGTGAACTGCACATGTGAGGGATCAATGTTGCACACTCCTTATGAGACTCTAATGCCTGATGATCTGTCACTGTCTCTCTCATCTCCCCCAGATGGGACTGTCTAGTTGCAGGAAAACAAGTTGAGGACTCCCACTGATTCTATATTATGGTGAGTTGCATAATTATTTCATTATATAATACAATGTAATAATAATAGCAAGAAAGTGCACAATAAAGATGATGCACTTGAATCAACCCAAAACCATCTCCCTCCCTGTCTGTGGAAAAATTGCTTTCCATGAAACCAGTCCCTGGTGCCAAAAAGTTTGGGGACTGCTGTCTTAGGAAACAAAGATATTTTTCTCTTGCTTATAACAGACACAGGTGAGAGTTTCGGCTGGCAGTCAGCCTGCCCCACATAGACAATCAGGGACTGCATTCCTTAGTATTGCATGGTTCCACCTTATCTGTGTTCTAGCAGGTGGGAAAGCAGAAGGAAACGGAGAGAAGCCACATGCTCTATCATAAGCTACACCTGAAGACACATATCGTGTGCTCATATCCACTGGGGACAGCTTAGGTCCTTGCCAAACCTTACTGAAAGTGTGGCTGGAAAATGTTGTCTTGCCATGTGCCCGCCTCCAAATCAATTACTGTAGAAGGAAAAATAGATTGTGGTGATTAAAAGGACTATGGTTTAAATTGTTAACAACTCAGTTTCTCTTTAATGTCCCCTGATCCCTTCCTTTAGTATTTGACTTCCCTCTCATCTCAGTTCTCTCCTCTGCTGGATTCTGAGCCTGCTCATTTTGGGTAGGAGCCCACATGAGGTATCCTTGGGCTTGTTCTCTTTATTCCACTCCAGTGGATAACCCACTAGGTACCTGACACTTTTGAGATGCCCTGATCCACACTCTTGCAGCTCTCCTCAATTCTTTATTAATCAAGTTTTCTGGGTCTATAAGGGCTTTCCAGGCCTTCCAAGGCAGGTTAATATCATAGGAATGTCCCTGGGAATAATCATGTCTTGAATCTCTGCCAATTACACTTCCAACTTTTGATGACCTTGGCCAAATTACTTAATCTCTGAGCTGAATTGTTTATATTTGTAAAATTGGGATAATTCTTACTCTCCTTCCCTCATGAGACTCTTTTGTGAAAACAACTGAGATAAAAAATTAAAAAGCGTTTTTCAGCAGGTAACACACTGTTACAAACTTTATTAAAATTTCCCTAATGTAACAGATAAAATAATTATTTGCTCTTTTTTGCTGAGTATTAAAGTTGACTCTAATTTTAGCAAAAAAAATATTCTATATAAATAATAATAGTGTATTATCAATAAATGAAATAAAGTATCTTTGTATGTTGCTTTTTTTTTTTTGGCAGAGCAAGATGATGGAATAGAAACATATACCATTCATCCCCATAGCTAGAATGCCAAATTTTAACAACTAGCTGCACACAGATAGACACTGTCACAGAAACTAAAAACCGGGTACCAACTCAGCCTCAGTGGAATAGAGCAACAAGCAGGCTCTTGGGGGCCCTGAGTCCAGGCCTAGGCTCTTGGACAGCATTTCTGGACCTACCATGAAGGGTGAATCCCTAGCTGGTCAGCATTCTCCACAAGCTGACTGAAGAGCCCTTGAGCTCTAAGTGAGCAATGGCGGTCACCTGGCAGAATCCCCTGTTGACCACTGTTGGCTGCGACCACAGAGAAAGGGACCAGCACAGCCACAGTGGAAAGAGGAGGGAAGAGTGGGAAGGACTTTGTATTACAATTTGAGTGCCAGCTTAGCTGTAGTAGAGTAGAACATCATGTAAATGGCTAAGGTTTTTGACTCCCTCCCAGACAGCATCTCTGGACAAATCCAGGGTCTCGGGGAGCTTGCCTTCCTGAAGGGAAGGGCTTTGAACCAGACCCAATGCTGTGCTAGTTTCAGGTCTGACCCAGTGCAGTCTCAGTGGTCGTGGTGGCCACAGGGGTGTTTACATCAATATACCCCCAGTTCCAGGTGGCTCAGTACAGAGAGAGAGACTCCTTTTGTTTGGCAGAAAGTAAGGAAAAAGAATAAGAGCCTTTGCCTGTTAATCCAGAGAACTCTTCTGGATCTTATCCAAGACCACCAAGGTGGTACCTATACAAGTCTGCAAAAAACCACAGCATTATTGAACTTCGGGCCCAAGTCTCTTTGAATACCTGGAAATCTCTCTCAAAAAGGACAGGCTCAAACAAGCCCAGAATGTGAAAACTATAATAAATACCCAACTCTTCAATGCCCAGACACAGAACATCAAAAAGCATCAAGGCCATCTGGGAAAACATGACCTCACCAAATGAAATAAATAAGACCAATCCTAGAGAAGCAGAGCTATATAACCTATCAGTCAGAGGATTCAAATAGCTGCTTTGAGGAAATTCAAAGAAATTAAAGATAAAACAGAGAAGGAATTCATAATTCTATCAGATAAATTTAACAAAGAAATTAAAAGAATTAAGCAGAAATTCTGCAGTTGAAAAATGCAATTGATATATTGATGAATGCATCAGAGTCTCTTAATAGCAGAATTGATAAAGCAGAAGAAAGAATTAGTGAGCTTGAAGGCAGGCTATTTGAAAATACACAGTCAGGCCAGGCATGGTGGCTCACGCCTATAATCCTAGCACTTTGGAAGGCTGAAGTGGGTGGATGCCTTCAAGTTTCCCCAGGAGTTTCAGACCAGCCTGGGCAACCTAGTGAAACCCTGTGTCTACTAAAACTAAAAATTAAAGAAAAGTAGCCATACATGGTGTTGTGCACCTGTAGTCCCAGCTACTCAGGAGGCTGAGGCATGAGAATCATTTGAACCTAGGGGGCAGAGAACCTGGGAGTTGGAGGTTGCAGTGAGCCAAGATTGCGCCACTGCACTCTACCCTGGGTGACAGAGCAAGACTCTGTCTCAAAAAAAAAAAAAAAAAAAGAAAAAGAAGAAGAAAAGACACACTTAGAGGAGACAAAAGAAAAAGAATGAAAAACAATGAAGCATGCCTATAAGATCTAAAAAATGGCCTCTAAAGGGCAAATGTAAGAGTCAATAGCCTTAAAGAGGAGGTAGAAAAAGAGACAGAGATACAAAGTTTATTCACAGAGATTATATTAGAGAACTTCCCAAACCTAGAGAAAGATATCAACACTCAAATCCAAGAAGGTTATAGAACACCGAGCAGATATAACCCAAAGGTGACTACTTCAAGGCATTAATAATCAAAGTCCCCAAGTCAAGGATAAAGAAAGAATTCTAAAAGCAGCAAGAGAAAATAAAATAATAGCATATGATGAAGTTCAAATACATTTGGTAGTGGACTTTTCAAGTAGAAATCTTACAGGATAAGAGAGAGTGGCATGACATACTTAAAGTGCTGAAGAAAAAATAAAACTTTTACCCTAGAATAATATATCTGGCAAAAATATCCTTCAAACTTATGATGGAGATATAAAGACCTTTACAGACAAACAAAGACTGAGGGATTTCATCACCACCAGACCTGTCTTATAGGAAATGCTACAGGGAGTTCTTCATTCTGAAAGAAAAGGGTGTTCACAAGCAAGACTAAATCATCTGAAGGTACAAAGCACATTGGTAATAGTAAGCACACACACAGAAAGACACAGAATACTGTAATACTGTAATTGTGATGTGTAAACTACTATTATCTTATATTAAAAGGATTATTCATCATGACCAAGGGGATTTATCCCAGTGATGCAAGGATAGTTTGACATACACAAATCAATCAGTGTGATACATTATATCAATAGAATGAAGGACAAAAACCACGTGATCCTTTAAATTAATGCTGAAAAAGCATTGATAACATTCAACACCGTTTATGACAAAAACACTCAAAAAAACTGGGAACAGAAGGAACATACCTCAACATAATAAATGTCATATATGAGAGACTCGTAGGGAGGTATCTTACTGAATAGGGAAAAACTGAAAGCCTTTCCTCTAACATCTGGATGCTCACTGTCACCACTGTTATTTAACATAGGACTAGAAGTCCTAGCTAGAACAACCAAACAAGAAAAAGAAATAAAGCACATCCAAATTGAAAAGGAAGAAGTCAAATTATTTTTGTTTGCAGATGATAGGAAAAGCCTAAAGATACTACCAAAAAGCTATTAGAACTCATAAACAAGTTCAGTGAAGTTGCAGGATACAAAATCAACATACAAAAATCAGTAGCATACTTCTATGTCAACAGAGAACAATCTGAAAAAAAAATCAATAAAATAATCCCATTAGCTATATATAAATTAAATAAAATATTTAGGAATTAATCAAAGAAGTAAAAGATCTCTACAAGGAAAACTATCAAACGTTGATGCAAGAAATTAAAGGGGACACCAAAAAAATGGAAATATAGTCCATATATATGAATTGAAAAACATCAGTATTGTTAAAATGTCCATACTACCCAAAGCAATCTACTGATTCAATGCAATGCCTATCAAAATACCAACGATATTCTTCACAGAAATAGAAAAAAATCTTAAAATTTATATGGAACCACAAAAGATCCAGAATAGCCAATAATCTAAGTAAAAAGAAACCTGGAAGAATCACATTATCTGACTTCAAGTTATACTACAGAGATATAGTAACCAAAACGGCATGGAAAGGGCATAAAAACAAACACATAGACCAATGGAACAGAATAGAGAACCCAGAAACAAATCCACACAACTACAGTGAACTCATTTTTGACAAAGTAACCAAGAACATACACTGGGAAAAAGGTAGTCTCCTCAATAAATGGTGCTGGGAAAACTGGACATCCACATGCAAAAGAACGAAACTAGTCCCCTATCTCTCTCACCATATACACAAATCAAATCAAAATATATTCAAGACTTAAATCTAAGACCTCAGACTACTAAAAGAAAACTTTACGGAAACTCTCCAAGGCATTAGACTGGGCAAAGATTTCTTGAGTAATACCTCACAAGCAGAGGCATCCAAAGCAAAAAATGGATATATCAGATTACATAAAGTTAAAAAGCTTCTCAACAGCAAAGGAAACAATCAACAAAGTGAAGATACAACCTATAGAATGAGAGAATATATGTGCAAACTATCCATCTGACAAGGAATTAATAACCAGAATATATAAGAAGCTTAAACAACTCTACAGGAAAAATATCTAATAATCTGATTTAAAAAATGGGCAAAAGATCTGAATAGATGTTTTTTAAAAGAAGACATACAAATGGCAACAGGTATATGCAAATCAAAACTACATTGAAACATCATCTTACCCTGTTTAAATGCATTTCATTCAGAAGGCAGGCAGTAACAAATGTTGGCAAGGATGTGGAGAAAAGGGAATTCTTGTATACTGTTGGTGGGAATGTAAATTAGTACAATCACTATGAAAACAGTTTGGAGGTTCCTCGAAAAACTAAAAATAAAGCTATCATACTGATCCAGTTTGGATGTATGTCCTCACTCAAATCTCCTATTGAAATATAATCCCCAATGTCAGAGTTGGGGCCTGGTAGGAACTGACTGGATCATAGGGGTGTATTTCTCATGAATGGTTTAGTGTCATCTCCTTGGTACTGTTCTCACAATAGTGAGTGAGTTCTCAAGAGATCTGGCCATTTAAAAGCATGTGGCATCTTTCCTCTCCCTTTTTTGCTCCTGCTCTGGCCATGTGACATGTCTTTTTCCCCTTTGCCTTCTGCCATGATCATAAGTTTCCTGAGATCTCACCAGATCCTGAGCAGATGCCAGCATCATGCTGCCTGTACAGCCTGCAGAACCGTGAGCCAATTAAACCTCTTTTCTGTATAAATTACCCCATCTCAGGTATTTCTTTATAGCAATGTGAGAATGACCTAACACACATATGATCCAACAATCCCACTGCTGGGTAGATACCCAAAGGAAAAAAATCAGTATGTCAAAACGATGTCTGTACTCTCATGTTTATTGCAGCACTATTCACAATAACCAAGATTTGGAAACGAGCTAAGTGTCCATCAACACATGAATGGATAAAGAAAATGTGGTACATATACACAATGGAGTACTGTTCAGCCATAAAAAATAATGAGATTCTGTCATTTGCAACAACATGGATGGAACTGGAGGTCATTATAAGTGAAATAAGACAGGCACAGAAACACAAACTTTGCACGTTCTCACTTATTTGTGGAAGCTAAAAATTAAAACAATTGAACTCATGGACATAGAGAGTAGAAGGGTGGTTACCAGAAGCTGGGGTGGTTAACTGATACGAAAATAGAATGAATGAGTTCTAGTATTTGATAAAGCAACAGGGAGACTATAGTCAAAAATAATTTAATTGTACATTTTAAAATAACAAAGAGTATAAATGGATTGTTTGCAACACAAAGGATAAATAGTAGACGTGATGTATACCCCATTTACCCTGATGTGATTATGATATACTGCATACCTGTATCCAAATATTTCATGTACCTCATAAATCTATAAGCCTACTATGTACCCACAAAAATTAATTTAATAAAATGTAGTGCATTTAATTTGCAGAAAAGAATACAGCATTATTACATTGCTTTACATCTATTTGAAGATATTTCAGTGCATTCATTATTTGTTATCCCTCTCTCCTTTGAAATGCTCACCCTTTCATACTTGCTTTTTATATACCTGCTGGGTTTTTTTTGTTTCAGTTTGTTTTTTTCCTTGAACTCCTAAAAAGTAAGATTCCATAGATGCTTCAAATCTTGTCACGTGGACTGATTGTTCTCTAGCACAGCAAGAAAAAGGCAAAGGAAGAATCAGAACCCCAGTAACCCTGTCTCCAACAGACTTGGGTTTTCTTCCTGGTTGCTCAGGTCCTTATTTCTCTCAGCAGGTCTCTTTCTGGGTTAGTCACTGCTTTCTCTTCAGAGAATTGTGCAAAGTTTCTACAAGTTGTATGGGAAACCACTAACTGATGTTAAGTTTGCACAATGGGTAGTTTATACAAATGTTTCTCTTAGAAAGCAACATGCCCAGGACATTTCTGGGAGACATGTATAGTACAACTTTCACTAGCAGCTGCCAGAACATGCTGGAGCTTCCCAAGGTTGAATCTATTGCTCCCCGGGATTGATTCAGTGTCTGTTCTGTCAGCCAGTGTAACTGCAGACTGCAACGTGCTCCATGTTTTCATACACAAAAGGGATATGGAAAGAACAGAAGGCAGGATCCAAGAGAAAATGTGAGGCAGTACAACACCACGCAAATGCAACATGTTGATTGATCTAGTGTGAACTCTTTATATAGACAAAAAGAAGCAGAGCCCAAGGCTGATATCTGCATTGTTAAAGTGAATATATGATCTGCCTCAAGTATTCAGAGAGCTGAAGCAAAATTGAGGATATTTGCCTTTGCCTATAAAATAGTATATTGTTGACTTGCCTTTGTTCCCGCATCCCTCCCAGCATGGCTACTAACCAGCTGTGTGACTGAGTCTGTTAGTTCACAGCTTTCAGCCACCTTTACCATTGGAAAAGTGAAGATGGTGCGCCAGTCGGTCTCTGACATCCTTTCCAGCCTTCAAACTATGTCACTCTTTTAGAGACATTTTGACCACTATCTCCTTTTTTTCTAATATTATATGAGGTTTTTAACTGAACACGAGTTGAGATGAACCATGGGATGTCCCTGTTTAATCTTGCAGATACGGCCAAGGGGTGCACGGACTATAGTAGTTGGCATTGTGTTTGACTGAAATTAACAACAACATTAAACCCTACCACAGAGGCTGCAACATGTTGAAAAAACACTGCTCCAGCACTTCTGAGAACTTACACAAGATGCATATATAACACAAGCATACATATGGGTTTCCTTATTTTATTTTTGCTTTGTAGCTCACAAAAAGTCAACAGATTCTCCAGGAACACAAGAAATCACAGGGCTTCACAAGGACCTCTACAGGTTTTAAGAACACCAGTGGTGGGGAGGGAGGTGTCTTTGAGCTACTAAAACATTTTAAAGAGACTAAGAGCAACCAAGCAACCATATCATCATCTCTATAAAGTTACAAAAATGTTGAGATTATCTTCCTTTGACATGAGTAATATATATTATGTTTGAGTTTATCCTGATCTTGTCTCATTCTGATCTTAAGCTCTAATGGGCAGCTATATAAGCTTTTGAGGAAGTAAAACACAATTATAAAATCGGGTTTACACGCAAAATATTTCAAGTGATAGGGCAGTTCAGCTCAGTGCCTACCATGGGGAGGGATGGAAAGAAAGACCTAGGAAAAAATCATCTCAATACAACATGGGGTGTTCTACAGTTGCCTTTACAGCTGGTCCTCAAGGGACACACAGAAAGGAAACTCTGCCTTGGCAGTGGGACGGTTCCAGGGAATCATGAAAACATCTGAGGAGTTAACCTTTGAAGAAGGTGATAAAGAACGCTCCAGGAAAATGAGATCATCGCTGTAAGATCAAGAGGTGTTAAAGTCTTTGATGCATTTAGAGAACTCCATGCATAAAGTTTGAGGAAGTGATGGGCAAGAGGTGAACCTGAAGGGGCAGGAAGAGGCCTGACAAGGGGAGGGCCTGCTGTGCCTCACTAGAAAGATCAGGCATGTTTATGTAGATAGTGGGGAGCCATGGAAAGGTGCTGGATGAGAGTGTGACAAGGTTGGTTTTCTACACCCCCAGAGTAAAAAAGAATAAAGCATCCTTGTAATTGAAAAATTGAGGAACAACTGCCCTACCTGTTCAGGCAGCTGTTTTGAGTTTCATTATTTACTGGCACATCATCTGTCAGTTAATATTAGTGGCTGTATAATTCCTGCTCTGCTTAACTATATCAGGGGCAATCAGTCTCAGCATCTTTGTATATTCACAGTTTGTTTTTTGCACTGATTCAAGACTTTCTATTAGCCAAGACTTTCTAGTACAAACTTCCACTCCTCCTCCTAAAATCTTCCTAAACTCTGCTAGATCCCAAAGATATCTCACTTTTAATAGGAGTGTATGAGTTATCATTTGTTGTGTAACAAGTCATAGCAAGGTTTATCAGCTTCAAACAGCAAACTTACTATCTCATAATTTATGTGGGTCGGGAATCCAGGTATGGCTTAGCTGAGTGCCTCTGACTCAGGGCTTCTCACAAGGTTGCAATCAAGGTGTCAGCCTGGGCAGCAGTCACCTCAAGGCTCCATGGGAAGGACCTGTTTCTGTGCTCACTCACACTGCTGTTGGGAGGCCTCAAGTCCTTACTGACTCTTGGAGATGGCAGTTTCTTGCTACCTGGGCCTTTCCAGAGTTCCACCACAATATGGCACTGGGGTTCTCCCAGAGAGCCAGAGAGGATAAGCAAGAAGGAAGTCACAATGCTTTTGTAATCTAATCTCAGAAGTGATAACCTATCACTTTTTTTTGTATTCTATTCTAGTCTATCTTTATTCTAGAAAATAAAGTAATTCAACCTATACTCCAGGGGAAGGGATTACACAGTGGGTGAATGTCAGGAGGCAGGGTCACTGGGAGCTATCCTAGGGGCATTCAACCACAGGAGTTACTCAACTACCTCTGTTTCTCCAAACATGACTGAGAACAGACAGCTCAGAAGAGCCAAACATGTACTCCTCCATCTTTCCACGTGGGTGTTATTCCCCAATCTCCTATTTCACTCCCAAAACCAGTTCATCATTCCAGCTATGTTAGTCCAGCTTTTGGGCTGTGTTAGGACTATATTCTGAGGATGTTGATGTTTTCTGTTCTTATCTGTAAAATGGGAATAAAGATACCTATCTCACAGGGCAGATGTGAGGAATGAATGGAACTATATATTAGATAAGAAACAGAATAATGAACTCAGAAGCAGATGCTTATGGATTTAAGCACTGATCACCTACCTCAGTGGCACCTGTTCCTCTACATTTAAGCTCATGAGTGAGCAAAGTTGCAAAACTTTAGAAATGCTCCAAGTTGAGAATATTTAATCCAGTCCTCGAATATCCATTCACTTATCTCTGAGGATTAATATAACCCACCTTATTGGACCTTTTGCTACCAAGGTCTTTTATTGATCAGAGTATACCTTACTCTCCAAATGCAGCTTCTTGACTTTTTAAAGGCCATCCTACAACCCCTATAGTAGAAAGACTTGTGCTCATATAGCAAAGGATATTTGATTGGGCTGGACACACCACTTATATGCCTTAGATGTTGTAGCTATGGAAAATTACAGTACTAAGCAGCAATCTATTCTGAAATTTCTTTATTGAACTCCTGCATTGCATTCTTTCATTTCTTTTTCTTAGAACTGACACTGGGCTCCTCAATAGATTGCAACCTTCTCAATTAATATTTGTGACCAGTTTTATACTTTTTAAGAGCTCCCTAAGAGGTTAGGGAATGCAAACTATATTACAGATACTCATTCAGTCGTATACACTAGAAATTTAGAGTTGGAATGCAAATTACGGGCCATCTAGTTGAGTCCCGTTTTTCACATAGGCAAGAAGTCATTCTTACTATATTCATGAAAAGTCATATAGGAACTTAGCTTCTATTTGAATTGATACAATTTTGGAGAGGTTTGTATTTCTAGAGAACTGTTGTTTCTGTGTTATACCTGAGTGTTGTTTACTGATTATATTGAACTAAAATCTGCTCTATTTTCTTTACTGAGATAGGCAAGGAAAGGAGCAATAATACATGCAACACTGAACAGGACCATGCCCTCTTCTAAATGACATTATGGACTTCCCGACACTTGAGGATGGTATCTTTGCCTCCTCTGTCTCCTTCTCTTCTGATTAAATACCCTGAATTCCTTTTGTATGAATTTGTTTGATTAAAGATTTTTGTCCATGTTCAATGTAAATCCAGTAGAGTAATTTGGAATGGCTCCTTCATCATCAGCAGAAATAAACACTAAATTCACTCTACTCTATAGTGGGTGTACTATTTCAGCTGACAAAACCATGGGGCTTCTGGGGAAAGAGAATTAACAAAATAATTACAAAAGCCACAAATCCTTGCTCTCACCGGGCTTATAAATGAAGATACAGGCTGTGTTAAACTGAACTGTAAATGCACTTAACAGTTAAAGGGCAGTTACAAGTTTGAAATGCTGTTTACAACCTTCTGAGTTGCATTTAACATGAATATACTTTGTCTTTGTGACAATCAACCAGGATGTATGAAAATATTCCTCTGTAAATGTTTATTATTTGTTCAACATGTATTTACTGATGGCCTACTATGGGTCAGATGCTGATTCAGGCATTGGGGATATGATAGGGAATAAGAAAACTAAATCACTGCTCTCATAAAAATTATTCTAGGGCGTGGATACAGCCAACAGAGAAATGAACAAGAAGACTTAATAAGATTGACATTGTTTTCCAATTATCTTATCTCAGGCAATAGGTGATTTGTGATAAAGCATGGAGAGACCAGGGTAGGTTTTATGAAGGCCTTAGAAAATCTAATGGGTTTTAGGGGCTACAATTCTAGTTGAGCTAGAGATGAATCCTCCATCATGTTTGTAGTTGCATAAGGGCCTTGAGATCCATATCAGTAATCCTTACTTTTGGAAGACTAGGAAGCTCAGGCTCCCAAGGCCCTAAACTGAATAAGGATGTGGAAGTCACAGGAGAAGTTGATGTCTCTTATTAGTCATTAGGTGGGAAAGAAGAAAAAAAAGAAAAAAAAAAAAAGAATCCAGAGAATCCAGGAGAGCCTGACTTGTGATGCAGGTACCACACCTACTAAGACAGGGGTTCTTTGTGCCCCGAAAAAGGATTGCAAGCTACTTCGGTTTTGAAACAAGTCAGTAAAGTGCAGCTTCTTCTCCCACTCTCTTTCCATACAAGCTGCACTAATTTTCCCAATTTTTATTTCTTCTTACTGCCCTTTCTATTTTCCCTGAGTACTTCCCTTTTTCTAAGTATCCTTTTGCTCTTCTTTCTATAAAACCAATCCTTCAAATAATAAAACACAGGATAAGCCTTTTCCTCAACAGAAGATGAAAAAATAAATTTATAGTGAAATAAATTTTCCAACACAAGAATTCTTTCATTAATATGCCTTCCTCATCTTGATACACACACACACACACACACACACACACACACACACATAAAATGCAACAATAGAAACAGTACATGATGCAGCCAACCATGAATCTATATATAAAAATTTAATTTAAATATAAAATAAACTTAACGTAAAGATGGTTTGGAATGTTCTGCTTCATGGCTGTTGGGGCATGTTTTTTCCCCAATCATTCCTGCTAGCTTTCCCATTCAGCAAATAATTTTTCTGGATTTGTATTTCTACTTTGATGCTCATCCTGTTTCTAACTTCTGAGCATAGGCTCCCTACCACGTTTATTTGGCCAGACCTGATTAAAGTAGGTACAAGGGTAAGACTTTTTGTTAATATGTTAGGAGAGAGAAACAGAAGATTTGTCATTTGTGCACGGAATCTCTAGATGATTAAAAATATTTTAAGAAACTAGCAGCTTTAAGTTGTATTTATGGTTTAATTCTGAGAAGGACAACTGGAAGGATGTAATTGTAAATATAGATAGCCAGTCAAAGATGAAGAAGATAGCCAATAAAATAAAGAGAAATTAGTAAAATAAGCTCTACACTTCATAGTTTCAGGACCTCCATCCTTAATTTCTGGTATTTAACTACCTGTGCTTAAGAGCCAAAGACTGATAAACGAATGACTCAGACCAACACTTTATATGCTTAAAGTGACCATTACAACCTTACAACCATCTCCTTCAGACTTATCCTCTTCCCATGTTTAGTAAAGGAAATCAAACTATAGAGAAACTACAGTGCTTCAGAGTCAGCTCACAGTACAAATCAAAAGTTGAGTGAGTGGGAATTTAAGTTTAAGTAGAATATTTACCACCAGACCTAGAAATTATGCTGTGGGTAGGGATGGCCGTATTGTAGAGGTAAAGAAAAATCAAAGTGATTTGTATTAGTGTTTGTTAAACAGAAAAAATTTAAAAAGAAGGTAAATAAATCACATATTCAACTGAATCAAAAAAATACAATGAATGGAATGTAAGGAAAGTAGAAGAAAGAAGATAATACAGATAAAAGCAGAAATTAATGAATTAAAACTGCAGTAAATATTGGTTAATCTGGAATGGACTTTGAAAAGCCCAATAAGGCTAGTTTCTTGAGGATAGTTTCTTGAAAAGATCTCTGTTACTGAGAAGAAAGGACAGAAAAACCTATATACAAATTTTTTTTAAATTTCACATCTATAAAAAGAATCAGTAGACCATTTATAAGGAAATATCATTTCATTTCACTGGAAATAAAGTTGAACATTTTGTTAAAATAAGTGGTTTTCTACTAAGTACTATACATACAAACTTTTTGTCCAAAAACTCTGGCAGGAATTTGAAAATTTGTCAAAATACAGCTGCTTCTAATGTCCACCTTATGTCCAACCAAAGTCACATCACTTAATTACATGTAAGAGTTTCACACATCAAGGAATAGTTACTTCTTATACTAATTTCAAGGTTGAAAAAAATAGAAAATTACAATTATTATCATGAGGTGGCACACGCTAAAAACAAAATGAATTTCTCTCGGACTTGAGTATAGATGGAAAATCAACTTTTCCATAACTACATAATGCCAGGGCAGTATCATATCAAGTGACTAACATCCATGCTAAAATGGGGTTTATCCTATAAGTATGAGGATCATTCAATGTGAAGAAACCTACTAATATGCTACCTCATCAATATATCAAAGAAGAGACACCATCTATTCATCTAAAAATCTGCCAAAAGGCATCTGGTAGAATTCAACATAGATTTGGAATAAAATGTATTTTATTCCAATAAAATATATGCAAATTGAATGACATTTCTTTAGCATGATAAATACTATATTCTGGTAAAATAAGCCACCAATATTATGCCTAACTGTAATTCACTAAAGATATTCTCATTAAAGCTAGGAAAGGGACAGAGCGAGACTCCGTCTAAAAAAAAAAAGAAAAAAAAAAAGCTAGGGAAAGGAATTCCAACTATTCCCATCATTGTGTAATGTTGTTTTCAAATGCTAACAAATACAACACAATAAAAAATTATATCTGTAAACATATAATACAGATAATATATGTAATTAAATATATATAATGAAAAACATAATTATCATCATTTGCAGATAATATATCTGTCTGGCTGGAAAACTGAAAATAATTAATAAAAAAAAGAATTACAGGAATTGATAAAAGAAGCTCTAAAATTACTAGTTACACAGTTAACATAATGAAATAAACACTTTTGCCTATAGATAAGCACATCAGTTAGACTCTAACGTTAAAAAATATCCCATTTACTGTAAGACTAATATTATAAAATGTCTTGTATCAGTACAAGACATTCTTGTATTGATCAACACAAGAAATTCTTGTATCAATAAGCACTTACAAAATTACAAAGTATTTTTCTGACACTTAACTTGAATAAATAGTGAAACATGGAATGCTTTAATCCAAAAATTAATTGTTAAATGTCAATTATTCACAAGTTAATACATAAAGACAATGCAATTCTAATTAAAACCCCAACATAAATTATCTGGAGATTGGCTATTTGACAAAATATTCTAAATTTCACCAAAGACACTTATTCTTAGAATAGATAGAATTTTTTAAGTGAAAAATTTGAGGACTATAAAGTTCAATTTCTTTAGTTCTAAAAACTGAAAATGACAATTATATAATATATATATGTATAAGCATGTGAGCATATATATGCTATTCATTGGCTTATACATTGGTGTGTTTATGTCTGTGTATGTATACATTTATTATATGTATTTATTGGTAGGCATAAACCTTGGTATGATTTTTATGGGAGGCATCTCGTGTACCCATTGGTGCAGCATTTCCTTCTCCAGGAATTTGTCTTAAGAAAATAATCGTGAACATTTATAATGCAATAGCTAAAAATATATTCATCCTAGTGTAGTTTATAGCAAGTCAAAATTAGAAAGAAAAAATCTAAGTCTTCAAAGGTAGAGTATTTTATAAAATCCGGATACATTCATAAAGTAAATATTATGCAAACATTAAAACCAATATATAATAATATTTAATGAAAAGGAGATTCTTATAAGGAGTACGAAAAGTAGCTTATGAGTGAAGAGGCTAAGGAAAGACTGATTTTTAGGAGTATACATTTTCCAGATGACTTACAAGCACCCTAATCCTATGCAAACCACATGATTTTAAGGAATGTTACTACATCTAACAAGGGCTTTAAATGACCTCCTTTACAGCCCATGGTAGCTTCCTCACAGGAAGTTCTGATCTTACTCTCAGCCAAGTCCTTGTAGCTCGCTGTGCTGTGGCTGCATTTATTTGCCTTCTAAATGCATCAGGATAATGAGGATTTGAGCTGATAAGCAATAGCCAGGATGTGATGGGGATGAAGATTTGAGAAAGCTAGGAAAAGCAGAATCGAAACAAATTGACCAAATGTATAACAATGGGAAGGGAGAAAGCCTGAAGAGTTTCAAGTTTCTGACAAGCATTACACCACAGGGTCACAGTCCTGGAGCTTCTACCATCCCCTTCTCCAGCCTCCCTTACCAACTCAAAAGCAGCCCTCACCCTGCCTGCCTTAAACCCTGCACTAACTAAGCCACCAGCTACATCCAGCAACTGAGGCAGGAGCTCCTATCTGGTGGGCAAGTGAGCTGGGATGAAGCAGGGATGTCATTACATAGTTGAGGTCCCAATTTGGGATTTTGAATCCATTTGTCCATAAATTTTTTTTACCCCTATTTATTTTTTGAGAACAACTGGTAAATATTTCTGTCATATGATGTTGTGTTCTAAGTGAGATTTTTGGCCATCATTATTGTGCATATGCAAACCCCACAGCCTTGGGGAAAAATCCAGAATTCTATGTATTGACTGGCTTACCTATGGTAAATTGGGGGTTATTTGATTTGTAGTATTTTTAAACATAAAAGCATAATATTTAAATCTTGAGGCAGCATAGTAAGACCAAATTGCTGTTATATCCAGAGAGTAAAATTCACAGCCGATTATACATACGTATGTAATTTTCATTTTAAATTTTTAGAACTAAGGAAATTGAACTTTTGTAGCTCTCAACTTTTCACCTGAGAAAAAGTTCTGTCTATTCTAACAACTAGTGTTTTGGGTGAAATTTAGAATATTTTGTCAAAGAGCCTATCTTCAAATAAATCATTTTAGGGTTTTAATTGGAGTTGCATTGTCTTTATATATTAACTTGTGAATAATTGACGTAATAATGTAGAAAGTAATTCATCAAGATGAAACTTATACCTTTAAAATGTACCTTAATGTTGACCCAATCATATTATTCTAAGTAAAGGGAAATCTAACATTCTTTAAAAAGTTAATAAACAAAAGTGTTTTCTTCAAAAAACGAGCAAACAAACAAAAACTTAGAAGTCCAATAATTGAGGATTACTTAAGTAAACCATGTAGTAGTCTATATTGAAGTATTATCCAGCTGTCACAAATATTTGAGTGTGTATATTATCAGGGGATTTATGCTACAGCACTCCACATAATATGCAAAAGTATACATATTTTATAATATCAACTTTAGAAAAATATTTCTGGGAAACATAATCGCAAGAATTTTAACAAAATATTTTTATTTTGTGTGTGTGGGGGTGTCAAATCTCAACTCCCCCACTGATAACTTGATAATCTGTATATAAAGCTGAACTTACCATCCGGCAAAGAGTTAGTGCTCAATAAAACCTGCTGAGTGCTGTCATGCCAGGCACTGGACACACACCTTTTAGTCCTCTTTGGCATCCTACAATATAAGCACTCTTAGTACCTCCATTTTGCAAAGGACATCGTGAGTCCTGAAAGGGCTAAGTAATTTTCCTGGAAACTCATCAATATTGAGAGACAGAGCTGAGGCTAAACCTGGGTCAGTTCATATCTAACTCCCGGTGCCTCTTACCCCATATGGTGCTCCAAAGTAAGGGTACGTTTTCTTTTATAGGTGGCTTTTATTTTTATTGTTGATAATTTTGTGTGCTTTCCAAATTTTCTAAAACAGCTACCTATTGCTCTATTGCTTCTAAAATCAGAAGAAAATCTTTGTTTTTGTGTTTGTTTAAGAAAGACCATTAAGGAAGTAACATAAAAGGCAGGTTAAGGGTGGAGAAGAAAAATTATGTTGATAAGTGTAAGTTCTCAGCTTCCCTCACAATTTAGTTTTGGAGAGCAATGCATTTCTAAATGTTTCAGAGATGCATACAGATTTAAAATTTTCCTATCCAATTTCTGTAAGAGTGATAATTTAAATTAGTATGTGATTGTGATACATTTTGACTTGAAAATATGGCCATTAGGCAATGGTCTGGTTAAAGTTATATCTTTAAAATGTCCCATCCATTTGCTTTCATTAAGGCTGCATAAAGGTTTGCATGTTCTGTTTTATTTGCTTTATTTGGATGCCTAGTGCGTCTTTTGTGGTCTTGGACTTGGCCCCAACTGAGGAGGAAGTGCAGCTGGATGGGGACGGAAAGTCAGAGCCCTGGATGCTCCTCCCAGCCGCCCACTTAACCTCTCGATGCCTCATTATTTCCCCCTAGAAAATACTTTCACTGTTTGTCCTTGAATTAAGCAATGAAGAAGACAACTTTCTACACTTAGAGTAAATGCAAACAATTACTTTTCTGGGTCCTCACTGATTTTTCCATTTATCTGCTTCACCTCTCCTCTCTTTCCTTTCTGTTTTCTTCTCTCTCTTTCTCTCTTTCCTTTTCTTTCCCTTTAATTCTGGCCCCAAAGTGTGGGCTTGGCCAGAGGAAATACTCAGAATGAAGGATTGCATCTTCCGACCAGAAGCAGGTGCTGAGGATGGATATGACATCAAAACAGAAGGTCTATTTTCTTTCTTTCTTTCCACTGTTCATGTTTACAGAGCCCTCCCTTTACAAGGCAAATGTTACCTTTGATGTGTTACTCTATTAGTTCTCATGCTTAAGGGATGCTAATAAATCAAAGACATTTGTGTATTCATGAATGCACTCCTGCACTTTCCAAAGTACCCTCTCAATGGTCTTGAAAAGCTCAAGCTCACTGGTTAGGCTGTTGTAAACATGCCTTGTCCCAACCCCATGCCAGGCCTTGCCCTCCCAGATGCTGGACCCTGTTAAGAGCAGTGGTCCTGCCTATTACGTGACTCTGAGGCTCCTTTTGTAATCACCATAAACTGGATGGAAGAGCCATAGGGCTACCATCAGCCCTGCAGAGACAGTGGAGCAGCGGAGTCTCATTACGGAAATTAAGGCCTGCAAGAGACCCAGGTTGCAAGTGAGGCACCTTGAGAGTCATCCAAGGATCTCTGGGCTGGAAAAATGGAAATACACTAACATTAATTAGCCTGCTGCACCAGAAGAGAATAATTTAAATGCAAAAGATAATCTCACTGCCCTTTTGATGTGAAAAAGTTGTCCTGGATTGTAACTTTGATTTCCACGTCAGCAGCCTGTGTGCTCATACATTAACAGCAGCCTGGAAGATTGAAAAAGCAGGGGTGGGTATCGATTCTGAACAGTGGACCTGCCGCTTGCTGTGTGATCTTAGGCAATGGACTGCTCCTACCTAATTCTCTGTTTATAGTTTTATTCACTTTAGAGTGGTGAAAGAACACTTATTTTAATGAGATGCTGTGAGAATTAAGTACGTTGAAACTCCCTATGACGTGAGAAAAGCTGCAGGTGCAGAATATCCTGCAGAAATAAATAGCTGGTTATTTGCTGTGTATGTGCCAGGCAAATGTGCACACATAATTTTTTTTTTTTTTTTACCAAGTCTTTTTCATCTTGGTATTGCCATTGAGTCAACTCTGCTGGGTGTTATTAAAAGACTCCCCAACACAATAGCAAGGGATGGTCAACAAAGGAAAGCACACACTGCAGCGAAAGCTATTGAGAAATGTACATTCACCCTCCCACACCCTTGACCTCTAGAATCAGATCAGTAACTTCTCCCCTCTTCATTTCCCCTTCCTGTGTCCACAGTGAAGGGAAGTTGGTTGCAACCTTTTGCAGATAATGTGACACAGGGTACACAAGAGCGGAAGGGAGAAAAGCATTTCAACAAAAGCCTGGAACTTCAGTTTAGGTAAATTCAGGAAGGCGTGAGATAGGAAATGGCAGCAACCTTGCCAGGAACTAAAGGAAAAGGGTTCTGGCATCAGCCCCGGAGCAAAATGTTAGGTCATCTATAATAAGGGCTGGGTGAAAAACCTTCAACTCAAAATGAAAGATACAATGACACAAAGAAACTTATCAAGGCAACCTTTGAAAGCAGTTAAGAAACCAATTCTTCTTTTTTAAAGAAAGTCCGCAGACAAAAGAGATTCCCTGATCAGCTTGTGTCAAGTTCCATGTAGAATAAACTTTCTTCACAATCTCAAGAGCCAAGTTTCTGTGCCAATTTTTTTTCCTATTTATGAGGAAGAGGAGAGGAAACAGAAACTTAAAAATGAAACAGTAGATTAAACTCACCTTTCCCCAATTAGGTAGCTTTAATAAGTGGTTTCTATTTTTTATCAAATTTCATTCCATTTCACTTTTCATAATAACTATAAATGACACTGATGAGATACAGTTGGTATTGACAAAAGAATCGGTTCACGTATAAAATGAGAAAAGAAAAATGTCCCATTCCACTTTAAAATTGGAAGATGAAAGAGCACATTCCAGGGAGAAGGAATGTATTTTTTCTCAAGAGTTAACATTTAGTTCTCCTGGCACTAGAAATGCTGAACTTCTGAGAAAGATGTTAACAATGAAATCAGAGCTGTATCATGGGGGAAAAGGATAGGCTAATTTCAGAGATCCTGCAATTGTAAAGATTGTTTCTTTGGGCTTCAATTAATTAAATATTTGTCCCCCCAAAATTAATATGTTGAAATCCCAACACCCTTCTACAAATGTGATGGTATTACGAGGTGGGCTCTGTCATGATGGCAGAGTGCTCATGAGTGGGATTAGTGCCTTATATAAGGGACCCCAGAGAGGGCTGTCTCTCTCCACCATGTGAAGATATGAGTCAGCAGTCGGTAACCTAGAAGAGGGCCCTCACCAGAACCTGATCATGCTGGCCCCCTGGTCTTGGACTTTTGGCCTGAGAATTGGGAGAAATAAATGTCTATTGTTTATAAGCCTCCAAGTCTAAGCTGGGAGCTAAAACAGCCTGAGCTAAGATACCTGCTTCTAAAGCCTGACTCACAATTCTGTATTAAGTTTCAGACTCTTTTCCAACCACTCATTTCCAAATGGACCAGTCATTTTTGCACAAATGTTATACAGACCTGAATGCCTTAGAAGAAACCCCTTCTTGATAATAGGTAATGTTCTGGTTTCCACTCCAACACCTTAAATGACAGCATTTTGGTAACTCCAATTCTTCTTGTCAAGGGGTCAAAAAGTAAGATGCCAGTAGTTCACAGTGGGAAGCTTCTTAGTTTAACATGTTAGAAGAGAGAAGAAGAAAAAGTCCTTTTCCTTAATAATCTTCACAGTTAGATGGTAAAGTAAGTGGAAATGATCTGCACTTGGTTGCAGTGAATAACTAACTGTCTTCCACCAGGGTTGATAGGGAGGATCATTAACCATCAGAGAAATTGCTAACTGCCCTGGAACACAGCACATTCTTGGGTGAAAAGTCACTTGAATGCCTGTTGGAGCCATCACTATGGATTGCCGGCTATTCTGACTTGGAGTTTGAGGCTGACATCTGAAACCACAGGTTGTCTTGTTCATTGCTTCTTCATGTTTTTCTAGGGGTTATTTAAGCCTCTCAAATGTGAATTTCACACATGTTACTTGGGCTCCACCCAACCATCATCTCATGATTTGATACAAAACCCATTTTTTAAATGTTTCCTTTATATAGAACATAAGGTATCACCTACCCATATATCCAGTCATGACCTGCACTGTTTTTAATTTAGGCTTCATGTTAAAACTTCCAGCTAGATGCTGTTATCTTCAGTTTAAGGGTAATACTAATTTTGACTCAGGAGAATTTAAAAAACTTGTTCAACTTTATTTCACCAATAAGTGACATCTGAAATTTGAGCCTATGTGTTTCTGTTTCCCAAGCCTGTATTCTTCCTCCTTTCCACTATAGCCTTGTAACTTACAAACTTCCCTTCAATCATAAATGTCTATTCCCTTAAAGCAATGGCTTTTTATTATATAGAATAACAATGTCTCAATAGTCAAAGATGCCTTCTCATAATTTGGTTCCAAATTTGTTCCAAGAAGAATCCGCATGCCTCTTGTCTGTCCCTTCAGGTCCAGGGGAAGCAATGCATCCACTGTTCAGCACCACCCCTCACCCATCACCGTCACTGCCAATACCTACCCTAAGGTTCTCTTTCCTATTAAGCCACTTGATTTATGCTTAACACTATACTAATTACTAAAGTAGTTGATGAGTCCCACCTTGTAAACTCTTAAAGTCTAAAGATTAAAAAGAAAAGAGGGCCGGACACGGTGGATCATTTGAGGTGAGGAGTTTGAGACCATCCTGGCCAACGTCGTGAAGCCCCGTCTCTACTAAAAACATAAAAATTAGCTGGGCATGGTGGTGCGCACCTGTAATCCCAGCGACTTTGGAGACTGAGGCAGGAGAATCGCTTGAACCCAGGAGGCAGAGTTTGCAGTCAGCTGAGATGGCACCACTGCACTCCAGCCTCTGTCTCAAAAAAAAAAAAAAAAAAAAAAAAAAAAAAAAAGACTTCACATGTGAAGTTTGGCTTTTTCTTTTTGTCACTGTAAACATTGTTAATAGAAAATTTTAAAAGAAAAAATAAGAGTTCCAAAAGGTTCAAGATATATGTGACTTGATTATTTAGTCATTCAATGAGAGCTTTAGTCTTAGTTGTTGAAAATCTATGTGGATTTCTCTCTATTTGTAGTCAAACCTGTCTATAGGTACATAGGATTTTTTGGGGGAAAAGAATCAAATAGTTATATATTTTAACTTCATTTAGGTGCCCCAATCTTAAGCAGATGAAATATAGAATTCCTGCTTTTCCCCAACCCCTGACTTCACATTAAATTCTTCTCAGCTGATGTGGTTTAAAGCTAAGTATGTTTTCTTTCTTTTATAGCTTAACATTACACAGGAATTTCTCTAGTTCTTCCAACTTCATGCCACACATGGCATTCTGTCCTTATCAAAAATCAGATCATTTCTCTCAAAGAGAAAAAAAACTGGCATCAAGGCAAACCCTGGAGATGAAAGCAAGGGTTAAGTTTACTTCCAATATTAGGGAATGATTCGGAAATAAATGTCGAGGTTAAAAAGTCCAGATGGCAATTCAACTGTATCCTCACTATAAACATGATTTGATTTATGGGAACTACTAATGGTATCTCCGTTTAGATCTGGACAGCTTTGCTTTCTCTCATCTGAGTTTTAAATTCATCAGATTCTTTTACTCCCACTATCAATCCTTCACTACAAAGAGACACTCCTCATCCAGAATTTGGGAGTATCTTAAAATGCAGAAATTGATAAATGTTAACAACCCTAATCCATGCAAATTACTGTCTGTTGTCATTATTTATAACCTGGCAGATGTGCTTATTCAAAAGATCCTCAAAAAGCTTTGACCATTCATGCTTCCAGTTGTGAAATATCTTTTGCTCTTCTTCCTTCTTTCATAAGGGATCCTACTGAATTAGTTTTCACTTTTTTTCTTTGCCTGACATTGCAATTATTAGCTTTCTTGGCTTTGTCAGAAAAATCCATCGGAAATGTTTATCTCCTGGGGCAAATCTCAGGGAAACAGCATGTTTATCACTTCAAGGGGCTGTAATCCAAAGGCAGCCCCAGGCCCACCCGTTTTATAACATAGGGACTGGAGGAGGAAGCAGCCATGTAATTGAACAGCAGTGATACAATAAACTCCCGCCATGAGCCTCACTGCCTCCCTGGCCTGTCTTTGTTCTCTAACCTACGCTGATTAAATGTACAAGCTGAAATCATACTAATTTAATCTCTTATTTCCATTTAACTTTGTTCAATTCACAAAAGTACTGGCCTGCAGAGTGGACACTATTCAGAATTAGGCCACTTTCTTCCATAGCTAGAATCAGTGAGTTTCATGTATTGGCCAATGTTGACTAACATCTAATTTAAATATCATACCAGGAAAGGGGATAGTTTGAATCAGAAGGATGGCTGGAATGACCAGATGCATTTTACTTTATGTTGCAAGGATAAACATAACCAAGGTATGTCTTCAATAACAGACATATAATTTTGTATCACTGTTCATATTCTTGTAAGACCCAGTCCTAATGTCATTTCCATTATGAAACACTTAGTCATTCCAGAACCCACATGTACTGCTCCCTCCTCTGTGCTCCCAGTGGGATTTTGGATACTCTTTGATTCACTCAATAGTCAACACAACTTATTACACTTTTAGAAACTGTGTTACTTACAGCTTGAAATATAATCAGGGCCAAGACACCCTCCATGAGCTCAAGGGAGAGAATTAACAGCCAGTTGCAATAAATCATCCATAAGCTCAAGATATACGGCCATGCAAGAAGGGCATCTTCTTTGTTGGGTTAAGGTCATGACCCAAGCAGAAATAGGGAAAAGGCAAAATAAAAAGATTTTATATCATTAGGAAATCGATAATGCTTTCTCTTGTCAGAAGAACATATTTTTGAGGAAAACTACAGGTAGAACAAATTGGTTTAAATATAGAATTCAGTGGTAAGAGTAGAATTAAAAAATAGACTGGATGATTAAGCATAGGTCAGTACATAAAGGATTAAGAATTTGTATTTTCTTACCAGGCCAATGGAAGTTAAGACTTACAGGTGAGTCATTGTGGAGATCTGAATGCAGTGAAAGGTTAGGGGAATGGAGAAAAGTCTAGAGAGTCAGCAATTATCAGGAGACAGAATCAACGGAGACCGTTGACTACTTGGGTATGGGAGCCAGATACAAAGAAACACAAAGAAGAATACACAATTTCTGTACTGAGAAACTTCAAGGCAATGGTATCTTTGGTTGATAGGGAACTCAGTATAAAGAACCTGTTCCAGGGAGAAAATATGGAGTCTGATTGTTTCAGTGTAGAGTTTAAGTTGCCTATGAAACATTCATTTGGAATGTCTAAGAAGGTGTATATTTCTATGGTGTGTTTACATTCAGAATAGAAACAATTTTGTGCCAGCTGGAAAAAAAGACTATTATGATTTGATAGAGGACTAAGAAGAAATACCAGAGAAGTAGGAGGAAACCCAGAGGGAGAATTCATTCCCACAGAAACCAAGGAAAAAGAATATTTCAAGAAAGACGTAAAGGCAAGAGTTACATTTCAAGGAAGTAAAGTAAACTGTGAGAATTGATAAAGCATCTATATAATTTTAAGGAGTGAATAAGTCATTGGTGGACTTAGTTGGAGCATTTTTAGAGGTGCGTAGGGGCCCAAGACAAATTACAAAGATGTGAAGAGTGAGAGAGGAGAAAAAAGGAAACATGCTGAGTAGTTTTTTCAAAAAAATTAGATAAGGGAGATAAGCATCTATATCATAGATCATGTTAGTTTCTTTGAATCTACAGGGTAGATTAGTCTTTTTTGCCTGCTTCCTCAAACCACAACGCTGGATTGAGCTTTTGTAGTCAGTTGAGTTTTTAATTTATTTGGAGAGTCTCAGTTTCTAACCTAGTGCCTGGAACTCTGTAATGGACTGTTAAGTCATTGAAAGATTGGGGAAGACATAATGAACACATTTTCTGTTACTATTTTCCAGGGAAATACCAATTATTTTGATGGAAATTATTTGAAGGCATTGGAATACAAATCTGTGTGAAGTGAGTTAAATCTCCACAAAGCCAAGAGACACTGTATTTAATTACACCTTCATGGAAACTCAATTATATCCTTCTTGCTGATAGAAAACTGAATTCCTTAAAAATTAAATGAATTAAAATTTGTGTATGACAGGACTATTATACCCATAACAGTTCCACTGCAAGTATATGAGACTGTCATGGCAATAACTGAAACACTAAAGGAGATGTCTATGTAGACAGCTGCTCGTTTACTGCCTGAGGCTCAGAATCAATCATAACTCCAGGTGAACTGAATGCCTCAGAGCACCAAGGGAAACCTCAGAAGCATTCCAGGAGACCTCCGGTTGACTGGCTTTTCAGATATATATAACACAGGCTGAAGTGTGCTGTCAAAACTCATCATTTAAGTATTGTAAACTCCATTAAAATATTCCTTTAAAAGAGAAAGACCTGCAGACTTGATACAGGAAGGATCTCTTCCATGATTCTGGGATTTGGAGCTCAGGTGGTACAATGGTGATGAAGATGGAGATTTGGACATGGCCAGTGTAAAGATGGTGACTTAGCAGGAAGGACTGATGAGTGAGGAGAGAGCAGATGTAATTGAAAGAGGAGAGGACTAGCCTCAGTACCCTGTGAAACACTAGCATTGACTACTGGGCAGGGAAGGAAGAAGCCTCGAAGGGACCTCAGAGGAGTGGTCTCTATCCCACAGGAGTGTACACTTTATTTCTAGTTCTCTTTGGATCTTTGACAAAGGAAAATAAAATCTATTGTTAAGCATTAACCATCTCTCAAGATATGTTTTCCAAAATTGTGTCTTTCCTTTAAAATATTCCCCAATGCCTTCTATTTATTGTTTTGGGAATTTTCTGTGACTACTTGACCAACATTTATTGAGCACCTACTGTATAGCCCGTATCACAAGTAAAAGCTAGCCACTTATACTTGCATTATCTCATATAATGTTCACTGTCAATGTAGATGGGAAATTGATGCCCACACTGACAACGGTCCTGGATCACATAGCAGTAGGAAGACAGGACCAGAATTTGAACCTGTATTTTCTGAATCCTGTGATCTTTCCACGATGGTTGGTTGGTATGGCTATTTGATACATATATTGGTCATAAAATATATATTCTTATGTCTTTCTCAAAAGTTTAAGATTGATGGCTTGTGCAACCAGTCATGTTACTACACAGTGATACTGAGAGTATTGTAAAAGGCATCAAATATCTAACCCTCCCAACAGATGTCTCTCTGGCTTATGCAGAACCTGTATGACAAGGGACCAGAGATATGTGTTGGGTGATCATCCTCTGAACTCAGTCTCTACAAATTTCAGTGTTTAGAAATACATGAGAAATATATGTCTTAAGCTGGGCTAATGGCACATACATGAAGTCATAGTCTAAATGTGACACATAAAGTTTGCTGTGTTTTGAAAAGTATGTTGACCGTCTTTTTGCATACTCTCTGACACTTGGGAGTTCAACAGCACACCAACCCCTTATATTTTGAAGTCTCCTATCAGAAAAAAAAGAATTTTTAATTGGCATCCCATTGTTCGTAGAACATGAGATAACAAAGTAAGATTTCAGAAAGAAAAGAATAGGAGAGACTAAATGTTATCAAGTTTCTGAGAGAGCAAAGAGAAAAGCTCTCTTTTTCTTTAGAAATGTGTGGGTGGAGGAGAGGATTGTTAGCTATCTGCTCTGTGATCCTGTGGCAATCTGATGAGTAATTTAGAAGCTTCAAGTGATTGACAAACCTTGTTGTATTCTTATTTTATATATTTATATGAATAATGGCATACATGAAGATATTATATATTAACCTTATCTTAAAGCTTTAATTATTGTAAATACAAAACACATACAAAAAAGTATCAATGACACACACAAAGGAGTTCAATGAGTTATTATCAACACATGCATGTGTAATCCGCACTGTGTCAAAAGTTAGAATGCTCCCAGAAACCCTGTCTCCAGCAAATCTGTTCCCAATCACAGCACCATTCCTTCTTCCAAAGATCACTACACTTCTGACTTTTGAGAAAATTATTTATTTGGTCTCTTAATACATTGACCACCTACATACGCATCCTTAAACATGGCAGTTGAGTCTTGCCTTCTTTTGAACTTTATGTAAACTTTATATTTTATTGTGTCTGGCTTCATTTATCTCCATTGTGCTTGAGAGATTCATTAAGTTACTGTGGGTAACTGTAGTTCATTAATCTTTTTGTATATTCCATTATTATAGGGTTGTAATTATTTACCCATCCTGTTATTGTTAAACTTTTGGGTTGCTTTTAGTTTAAGTTTATTAAAAATGATGCCTCTATGAACTTTCTTGTATCTGTATTCTGTTCTCACACTGCTGCTACCCAAGATACTGCCCAAGACTGGGAATTTATAAACAAAGGAGGTTTAATTGACTCCCAGTTCTACATTGCTGGGGAGGCCTCAGGAAACTTAACAATCATGATGGGAGGGGAAGCAGGCATGTCTTACATGTGTGAGAAAGAGCAGTAAAAACTGCCTTATAAAAGCATTAGATGTCATGACACCTCACTCACTATCACAAGAACAGCATGAGAAAAACTGCCCCCATGATCCAATCACCTCTCTCGGTCCCTTCCTCAACCCATGGGGATTATGGGGATTATAATTCAAGATGAGATTTGGGTGGGGACACAGCCAAACCATATCACTGTCTCATGGTGGATATTTGAACACATTTTTCTGGGTATATACCTAGGAATCAAATTGAGAAATCATACAAGATGCGTATCCTCAATGTTAGAAAAAATTGTTAAACACTTTCCCAAAGTGGATGTAACCAATTTACATACCTGGATGTGTTTGCATTGCTTCACACAGCCAGTGTTTCTGTTTTTTGTACTTCTTTTAATTTAGACATTCTGGTAGATATTCAGTAGTATCACTTCGTTTCTATTATACGTGATTCTAATTTTGTTTCTATTACGCATGATAATATTGAGTGCTCTTTTGTATGTTTTTGATCATATGGACATAGTCTTTTATGAAATCCCATTACAAGGCTGGTGTCAATTTTTCTAATTGGTTGCCTTTTCCTTATTATTAATTTATAGAAGAGTTTTCCTTGAGGCGAGAATTTTACGTTATTGATTCAATTTTTTTCTAAAAGTAGTGGTATTAGTCAATGTTCCCATTCATTTTTGTATTTATTTTGCTAAATAAATTTTTTAGAAATTTGCCTTTTTATCTAAATTTTGAAATTAACACAAATTTTGTCAAAAATATCTTCTTTTATCCTCTTTTATCCTTGAATCGTTTTATCATAGGATTAGTAGTCATGGCTCTGATATAAGTTACTTGCTCCTTTTCAGATATTTCTTGAGCAAGTTCATTACAATACAGCAATTTTGTTATTTTTTTTTCCCAGTGAACAACTTTTGGCTATGTTGATTCTTTCTATGATGTATTTATTTTTAATTAATTTTTGCTCTTATATTCATTATTTCATTTTTTCTACTTCTTTTGGGGTTGGTTTGTTCTCTTTCTAACCTGAGATGAATTTTTAGTTTATTACTTTTCAGCCTTTCTTATTTACCAAGGTGTGCATTTAAGGCTATAAATGTTCCTTTAAGCATGGCTTTAGATGTCTTTCATTGTTTTTAGATATCATACTTTTTTATTATCACCCAGCTTCAGATATCTTTTTAGTTCTCATTTTGACTTTTTCTTTGACCTGTGGGTTATGTTCCATGTCCTGGTATATAGTAGGCATGCATATTTTAAATTCTATGTTTGATAGCTCCAGTCCTTCAAGCTCTTGAAAGCTTTGTGTAATGCTTTAGGTTTTTGCTGGCTTTTCTTCATGTTACTTTATTTTTTTATAAGCTGGTGAAATTTTGTGGTGTGCTTTAAGCTATGTTTTAAAATTATTTGTAGAAACAGTGTAAGGGCTAGGATAATGTCCCCTCCTTTAGAGATGATTAACAGTTGTTTCTACCAGGTACTGGAGGCAATATCAAAACACAATTTTCTTCATCCAATTTGTTGGTTGGGAAGATTCAAAGCTGAGCTGCAATTTCTGTGAGGGCCTGTCAACATCCACTTGACTCTTCCTCCTAAGCTGTGAATTCTTCTGTGGACCAGCTTAGACAAGGATGTTCATCTGGGCCCCCTTTACCAAGTTCCAGACTCTGTTTTCTGATTCTCTAGTCTCCTTGGATAGTCATAATCATTGATGATCTCTCCTCCTCTCAGCCGCCCCACTCTGAATGGCAACTTCCCCCAGGAGAAAAGTGATTCCAAATCTCAGGCTCCTCTTCACTGGACCTCTTTCCTCCTCCTTATCCTGGCCTAGCCACTTTTCAGTGTCCTGATAGCAATTTTGCATCTTCAAAGAGAAGATATAACTGACTTTTCTGGTTATCCTCACCAGTCCAAATTGCCTAGTACATTATTACTAAAAGCAGAAGTCCAACCAGGGATATTTTTGTTCTATAATATAAATAAAAGGCAGTAAGAGTCTCCTTGTTTTTGATATATAAATTTAAGTAGGCATCATTAGTTATCAGGCCTAACTTACTCACTGCTTCTTAGCTTTTGTCCTGATGCAACTGGGTCCTTACTCAATTATATCATTATAGCATATTGCTCTGAGCGACTTTTCCTGTTATAAGCATATGGTGCTTTTAGTTCTACTGTTAATTCTTTTCCACTGGACTTGTTTAAAACATGCTCATTTTCAATTTAGAGTCTGGGCAATTCATGTATTACATTCTAAAATGCCTGGCCAGCTTCCTCAGGAGATAAAATTATGAACTGGTCACTTAGACTTGCATATATTTTCTAGAATTTATTTGCAGAGTTATCAAGTACCAGTTACAAAGATTTGAGAAAGGATCTGCAACCTGTCTTACTAAATTAGGAATCATGGGCCTCTTATTTCATGTGGAATGCACTTTATCAAGGCAAAAGAATAAAAGCTTGGGACAGTTTGACTGAGAGATTTGAATCTAAAGTTGTATAAAACTATCCAAAAATTAATTCAAGGTTTTCAGTGAGGACTCACAAGAATATAGAGCCATGTACCTACATACATATCACAGTGGGAGAGATTACCCAGACTTCCATGAAGTTGTCAGTCAAAATGAGGGAAAGAAGTCAGTTTAAGAACGTTAAAAGAAAATCCATTTGTTCACATTTCAAGTAATAGTGAATATTTATTACTTTCTCTGTTCTGAATCTCTTCTCTTTTTGTTGGGGGGAAATCTCTTTCTCCCTGCTTTGGAGAAATAGTTTCTCCTTCCTTATACAGATATGTGAACTGAAATGATGCCTCCATCTACCTCCATGATCAGAGGATATGGTCTAGTTGTGGAAACATTTTCCAATCTGAAGATCACATTTCCTTCTCTACAGTCATTGCTCTGGGGGATGGACAGGTGACCTGGTCCTGGTCAATCAACCTAGACATTGCCTGGGATTATGTGATTTAAACTTATTTAAAAAGTCTTTATTTTGTGTGATGACAGCTCTAGAAAGATGTGAGCCCAAAGTGTCTGGCAGAATGAGACTATCAGAGGTAATGAAGCTCATACAGAGAAAAGCAAAGGTTAATAATAGCCAAACTTCTGATGATATTTGCGCATTCTGCCCCACTGACCAAGAGGCTGCTTTACTCCCTGCCCTGCCAAAAGTTGGGACAAATGGTCCATTAAATTATTCTTTTTTGATCTAAGCTACTTTGAGTTGGATTCCTTTAATTTGTAACTAAATTTATAGGGTTGCCAAATAAAATAGAGTATGTCCAGTGTCTTAGTCTGTTCTGTCCTGCTGAAACAAAATACCAGAGCCTGGGCAATTATAACAAATAGAAATGTACTGGCTCATGGTTCTGGACACTGGAAAATCAAATATCAAGGTGCCAACATCTAACCGGGCATTATTGCTATGTCTTACTTGGGGGAAGGCAGAAGGGCAAGAGACCAGGAGAGAGAGAAAGCAAGACAGGGGATGATCACACTCCCATGATAACAAACCCACTCTCATAATCACGACACTAGTCTACTCACCAGAGAAGGACCCTTGTGACCTAAACACCTCTCAAAAGTCCCACTTCTCAATATCATCACAATGGCTATTAAATTTCAACATAAGTTTCGGAGAAGACAAATATTCAAACCCTAGTACCCAGATGAATTCAAAACCAGATAAACAGAAGGAAAAATGTCTTAGTATAGGTATGTCCCTAATATTGCATGAAACATTATATGTACTGAAAATTAGTTTTTGTTTACTTGAAATTTAAATTTAACTGGTCATCCTGTTTGTTTATTTGCTAAATCTGGCAACCTCAAATTAAAAGAATCTTAACCTATATGTGGGTTATATTCTGTTTGTATTGTAAATTCTGGAATTTCCTGGGTAGAAATCCTTCATTAAAAGTATGTTCATTTTTACTAATTTATTCTTAAAATGACTGAATTATTTTTGCTAAGGTTTTATTTAATAACTTAAGTTTATTAAATTTCTGCTTTGTGCAAGACAAGTTACTAGGCTGGTTGTAGTGGGAGATAAAATAGATCTGAAATCCTTATAGCTAAAGACCTTAAAATCTACTTTGGGAAATAAAACTAAATTTATTAATATAATTTATGGAAAATATAAAATTGAATAATACAATATTCAATTTATTTAACCTTGTATAATTTACAAACTATTTTGAGATCACTTCTCATTAAATTCTTAGGACTTTGTGAAATAGGATTCTTGCATTTGTTCTCATTCTTTAAAAGAATAAATTGGAGTTTAAAGACATTAAGTGACTTTCCTAGATCTCTCAGATAACATGTAACATAGCCAAAATTTAATTCCGATTATTTTACTCCAAAATTTTTCACTCTATTACTCTACTATTAATTATTAAATAAAATTCTGGGATATATGATAGGTGGTATAAATAAATACTAGGTGAAGTCAGAAAGAAAATTGATAAAAGAGGAATAACATGAGAATGGCTTTAAAAGTTGGTTATGATTTAAATAGCAGAACACAAGAAATGAAAGGTATGTAGGAAAGAGAAACACAAAGGGTTTGAGACGTGCGAGAGTGTGCATTCTCAAGAAATCTTTGGAGCTTTCTGGGACAGAAGTCAGGGAAGTTGTTAAATTGTACGCTCAGTTAGCTCTGCCTGCACTCACATGCAGAAGAGACAAACATCATCATCAGCTCAAGTCAGCCACAGGAAATCATATCACAGCCCTAATCTATTGACTCCACTGCTCTCATAGACCACTATTTCTTTTTTTTTTTTATTTCTGCAACTTGCTTTTATTATTATTATTATTTTCTTTTTTTAATTATTATTATACTTTAAGTTTTAGGGTACATGTGCACAATGTGCAGGTTAGTTACATATGTATACATGTGCCATGCTGGTGCGCTGCACCCATTCTGGACCACTATTCCATGATTCTTTCTAACTCTTCAAACTTCCAGTCCACTGTTCCCCATTCTCACTCTTAGTTGATGACCTTTATTTCCAGCTCATTCACAAATTAGAAATCATTATAAAGCAATTTGCTAATGACTTCCAAATACAAATCTTTAGCCTACTGTCTGGACTCTGTATTTGTACCTCCAGCTGCCTACTCATCATGTTTATTGGGATATCCAGTGAGTTTACCAAACTTTGCACACACAAAGCCAAATTGCTAATTTTCTGCCCCATACCTGCTCTTACCTCTTCTCCCATCTCAGCAAGCTGTAATGCCACCATTCTACATTTTTTTGCCACTATTCTGAACTCTTCTCTCACACTTCACATACAGTTCAGTGTCAATTCCTTTATGTTCAATATTTAAAACATACCTAGAATGTAATTGCTTGCTACCCCCTTGGGACAAGATATCATTATCATTACCTGGACTTTCCCCATTGTATTCTAACTAAACTGTCTTCTTTGAGCCTTGCTCCCATTCAGTCTAGGAATAACAGCATCTAAATGACCCATGCTGCATATTTGCTTATAACCTGGTAATGGTGGGTTTCCGCCCGCTCCAGGAAAGCCTAAGTCCTTGAAATGGCCTAAAGGCTCTACAAGATGTGGCCTTCTGTCATTTCTCCAACAATATCCTCTACTGTTGTCATCCTTTTCTTTCCCTGCACTCCAGCTTCCCAGGTATTCTTGCTATAATAATAATATACTTTTTAAAAGATGTGACGTGCTTTGACCTCAAGGCTGTGCAATGGATATTCTCTGTGCAATGGATATGCTCTCTGCGTAAACTTTTCTTTACTCAAATGCCAGCCATGGCTTACTCTCTCATCTCTTTCTAATCTTTTACTTCCCCTTTTACAAATTGCAACACCACACTGATCACTGGCGTTCTCGATCTGCTTTCCCTGCCCTGTTTTCCTCTCCAACATTTATCATAATATCATACAGTATATGTATTTTACTTATCCATTTATGGGCTGTCTCCTCCCACTAGGACATAGCTCCATGGGGAAAGGGACAATGTCGTGTACGTTGCTACATTCCTTGCACTGAACACAGTGCCTTTTACAGAGCAGACTCAATAAATATTTGTTGAGTGAATAAATAACTGTGCCTATACAAGTCTGATCTATGGTAGGCTTTGAATTTAGGCACTGAAGTAGAGGGATACTGAGCCACAAGATTTTTGGCTATGTGAAAATATGTGGAAATTAATACGACAGACATAGCTAGGTTATATCATATATTGGCTAAAGTAAGATAATAACTCATTATCTGAGAGGGTTTGTGGTATCGGCAGAGGCCCTGAGGACCTACACGGGGTCCGAGAAGACAAGTTTCTCAAAGTGTTCTCACAGCTACAGGATATGATCACTACATGCAGGACAAAGAGACCAGATGGGAGGCTGTCACAGTATTCCAGGTTTGAAATGATGTGGGTATGAATTAAAAGTGTGATTGACAGTGAGGAAGACAGAAAGGCACAGATTTGAGAGACAGTTAAAGAAATAATCCCTAGGATTAAAGGACAAAAATGGATATGGAACATAGATTGGAAATTCTGGCTAACAAATGACCTTAAGGTTTCCAGATTAGAATACTGGAAAAAAATAATTGCATCCCTGATTTAAAAGAGCTATTTGGCCAAGTTAAATGGTTTCTTTTTGCTACTTTTGGCTGATTTTGTACTTTTTCAGGGAAGAGAGCAATGGTGGGTAAAAGATGGAGGCTGAATACACAGTCACTAAGGACTTGTGATTTTCCCAAACTTGTGAAAATCCTTTTGGGATCAGACTAATGCCTGAATACCTCAGGTCACTGCAGATCTGTTTTGATTGTATCAATATCTATATCTTCTCTATAGCATGATAGGGCCACATATTTCCTATAGTATTTACACTAAAAAGGGCTTTTACATTGCTGTTATCCCATAATGCCACCAGTAAAGATGTGTCTAAGTGGTGTTATGACAAAATGAAGTCAAGGTCACTCGGGAAGATTTTGGCTTTGCTGGGAATTCTCACTCACGAAACTCCCAGTAGTTGTGTGTCGGAACAGGTCACTGTTACGGTTTGTCAGCTATGCTCAGCGGTAGAAGCTTGCACACCATCTGTTCTCAGATGCCTGGTTTTGCCCAGAGCTATTTGTTCTTCCTTTTTTTCCCCCTCACCAATTTCCACAAATACCAAGCAAGAAAATCTTAACAAATTTTGCTAGTATTGGAGTGTTAAATGAATTAAACTTGGTGAGCCTAGCTCATTGAGGGATTGTGCTAAAATTCATGCATACAGAGGAATAGCAATTCTCCTGCAAGCATATGATCCCTAGGCAGACTTGCTTAAAAGGTTGAATAAGGAGGTGAAAAACTGTTCTCTCTTTCCCTTGTAGCTCCTTTTGCCCACCACTAAAGATGAGGAAATGAAGCGAATAGGCACTTACACATTATTTTAGTTACCTGCCATTTGTGAGAATGACAATGTGCTGAGCTCTATATCAGGAACTTTACATGTAAGATGATGGTTGAGAAGGTATCCGGGTGCTTCAATCTAATTATTATTTTTAAGATAGAAATCACCTTTAGAAATTAGAGAACATAGATGCCTCTCATTCTTATACTAGTGAATCTACTTTACTGGAGAAGCCCAAAGAGTAGGGATTCCTAAAGAGGGAAGAGTACAAGTTAAAATGTCAGAGATGCTGGTATGAGATCCAGCTCAACACACTCAGCTGAGGCCACTTTGATCCAATCAATCTTTACACATCTCGGTTTCCTTAGTTTTGAAATAAAACAGTATAAACCCCTTTTAATGAACAGGGAAATCACAACTGCACAAGTATCTGGCACCCCATAAATATGAAAGACATTAAATCTAATATAAATGTAAAAACTAGAGAACATGAATACTTCTTTGATACACTTGAATTAAAATACTGTTCAATGATACATGAAGTTGTGGGTTAATCATTTTCTGCTGCTTAACATTTACTAATCAATGGAGAAATGAAAGCCTCCAGACACATAAAACCACTCAGATCTTCCTGTTGAAGCAGCCATGGGAAACCACATAGTTAGTTAAAGCAGATTGGGATGCTCTGTGCTAAGGTCAGAGTACAGACATGCAGAAAATCCAAAATTCAAGCTGGGCGCAGTGGCTCATGCCTGTAATCCCAGCATGGTGGGAGGCCAAGAGTGGGCAGATCATGAGGTCAGGAGATCGAGACCATCCTGGCTAACACGGTGAAATCCCGTCTCTACTGAAAATTCAAAAACTTAGCCAAGCATGGTGGCGTGCACCTGTAGTCCCAGCTACTCTGGAGGCTGAAGCAAGAGAATTGCTCGAACCTCTACCTGGGAGGCAGAGGTTGCAGTGAGCCAAGATCCCGCCACTGCATTCCAGCCTGGGTGACAGAGAGAGACTCCGTCTCAAAAAAAAAAAAAAAAATCACTTACTTGTTCAGATACGCCATCCTTCATTGGACTGTGACTTGGAATATGGTATTAAATATTCTACATTTTTACTGTCTTGTTCAGTTTAGCTTGGGGAGCTATTACACATATTACATAATCTATTATAGGCTGTTTGGAATGAAATTTAGATACATGTTACCTAAAATGGTTAATGGTGAGTTTACAATACTTACAAGTGGCCTTGTTCATATTCCTTCATTCAGCCAGTATTATCTAGTCCCTCTGTGTCCGGAGTTGGTTCCTTCTGGTGGGTTTGTGGTCTCACTGACTTCAAGAATGAAGCAGCTGACCGGACCCTCACAGTCTTACAGCTCTTAAAGGTGGTGCAGAGCCAGAGTGAGCAGCAGCAAGATTTACAGTGAAGAGTGAAAGAACAAAGCTTCTACAGCATGGAAGGGACCCGAGTGGGTTGCTGCTGCTGGCTGGGGTGGCCAGCTTTTATTTCCTTATTTGTCCCCACCCATGTCCTCATGATTGGTCCATTTTACAGAGTGCTGATTGGTCCATTTTACAAACCTCTACCTGGCCACAAAGCGCTGATTGGTGTGTTTCTACAGAGCACTGATTGGTGCATTTTACAAACCTCTAGCTAGCTACAGAGTGCTGATTGGTGGATTTTACAATCCTCTTGCAAGACAGAAAAGTTCTCCAAGTCCCCACTCCACCCAGGAAGTCCAGCAGGCTTCACCTCTCACTTCTACATATAACATATAGTGCTGGCCAATGGGGAGAAGTACGCTAACATTTAAAATATATTTCTGCCTTGAAAGATTTGTAATTTAGTGGCAAAAATAAGAGGAAAAGAGAGTGGACTTGAGAATAAGCCAGAGAAGGCTACAGTCACTGAAGAAGGACTGCAAAACCTCATTGTCTCCTGTGGCAAGGTTAAACTTCAACCCATACACCACGCATATAAATGCATCATGTGTATTCAATGCATATTCACAGCCCTTCTGAGGGTCCAGTTCTACAGACATAGAGCCAGCCAAATGTTGTTGGAACTTCTGTGTTTGCATGGGACTGTCCACAATGGCCCTCCCTCTCTGAGGCTAAGGCTATACCCAGAGAGCTCCCGGCAAAGCAGTTTAATGCAACAGACTTGAGGGGCAGAGATTTGAGGTTGAGCTGCACTCTGTTCCTTGTTTACCTTGCAAGTTGGGGCAATGTATTTACATTTTCAGAGCCTCAGTCCCTTATCTGTAGAAATGTATAATCATAGTAGTCTCTAGTGAGTCATCTAGAGAGGCCTTAGATGACAAGAAAACTGCTTATTTAATAGGCAAATATAAAGTCCTCATTACTCTGTAAATTGACTGGATATTTAGTGATGATAAAGCATTACTGATATAAAATTTTAGAAGCAATGATATTAAATTTATTTTTCAACAGTGGTCTTTTGAAGATATATATGGACATATACAAAGGTTCAATAATAGTATTAGCTCTACTTTTATGTAGTGAAATATATAAATTGAAATACATATAAGTATTATAAGTTGAAACATACAAATTGAAAAAAATAGTACATATGTATGCATTTATAAATTCAAATATTTCATAATAAAAGTTTATAGAAATGCAAGATGATTGAAGAATAGAATGAACGAAATGCCTTTTCCCAAAACCAAAATATTTTTCCCTATCTTTCTCATGGGCTCTCGTCATTTACTCAGGGACACACTGGATATACATAGGCAGCAAAAGGAAAAACTATGGAAATAATTCCCCAGCATCCTTAAAATAAAAAGGGAAACTATTGCATGTTGCCAAAATCTGGGAAGGCCCTCCAGCTTCCCCACCCTGGGTCTCCCTTTATGATGCCTACTACAATGTGGATTTATGTTCACCAGAATACCACCTACTGTATAACAAGTAGAGTATAAAGTACCATATTGGACTACCATATGGCTACCAACCTCAGAGGTTGGTAGCAACTATCAATGTAGAAATTTGAGAGCAGAATGAGCCTCAGGATAGAACCAGTTCTCACTCAAGCATGCTATATAATTGGCTGTAGTGAGAAACTAAAAAATGTCTCAGAAACCAGATGGATTTGAAATGTTCCATTATTCATAAACAGTTTTTTTTTCTTTTTTTGCTACTGTACTTGTTCCCATTCCCAAATATTCTGCTATGGAAGATTGTTGAAGAAGGTGTGAAAAGGAACATAAATCTCTGCTTGCTTTTCTGAAAGGTGTACTTGCAGCCACAGCACCCGAGGAGCCAGAGGCAATGGCTGGGGCAATTTGTTTAGGGTCCCCTCTCTGCCTGGGCGTGTTATCAGTGGATATGTGTGTGAAGGGGCTTCTGGAGGGAGGATGCGAAGAGGGTTGTATGTCAATCTGGCCACAGGTAATCACAGCCTTCCAAGTTTTGCAACTAAGAAAATTCATCCTCTCCAAAACTCAAAGTGATATTTCCTACCTTTTGTTGATTCAAATGGCGGTCATTGATGTTCTGACCGGAAGTGGCTCTCGCCGGATGAAGAATTGCTCAGTCTACTTCCTCCCTTCCGTTGTCACACCCCACTCCACTTGGAGAAAGGAGAAGCGAGGGCACTTCAGTTGGAGAGCAACACTTTTTTCAAATAAGTAACATTCCAAGCCACAAAAGCGAAACTCATCCGTGACATGTATAAACAATGGTGGTTTATAAAACACTCTCAGACAAGCAGACTTGCAGTTTGGCAATTTACATAGCGGATGAAATGCGATAAGGAGAGCACCTTTCAAAGAGTATTCATGTATCATAAAAGAATGTGAAAGAAGAAAATCCAGGTCCTCTTCTCTGTAACATGGTGTTGGGGAATGCAAAGTCGTGCAGCAATCCTGGTAGCCTTCCATCAGACATTTTACTATCCTTAGAAATAATGCATTTATTCTAGAGATGTTGAGAAAATGTCTATTTAAGGCGTTAGTGTAATTATTGCTTAAGGAGAAGTTTGTTTTGTGTGATTTATATACAGAATGAAATAACTGATAGATTTGAGGTTGGTAATATATAGTTAGTATGAAAGATGAATCCTTCCATGCTTCCACACCTAAATCTTACTCATCCCAACTTTGGTTCATTAAATCCAAACTGCCAGAGGATAAAACCGGGCAAAATTCACAATTGGGAACTTCATTTCATATGTGGTGAAATTTAACTGTCATTATTATTAAGTATAATGTGTTTTCTATTGGGGTGCTAATGATTTTATTATAGACACCATATTTTTATATGGTTGGGTCTCACTTATGGGGAAGAATGTGCCCTTAGATAACTTGGATAGAAGATAATCTGTGAGTGACTTAGCTATAACTTAAGAATATACTTTTTTTTTACAGAAAATATAATCTCTCATATTAGTTCAATATTAAAAATATTTTTAGGTTCTCTGCACATACATGTAGCATGGCAATAGCAACCTTTCCAATGCTGTCCTCTAGGCTAAAGACGACCTCCTCCGCCCTTTCAACTATCCTCTGAAGTTTTTACCGGGGACTATTGCCACTCATATGTTTTCCAGAAATTTGCTCCTCATAACGTATATTATCTCTGCCATACAGTGTCACCTTTAAAATCTCCCAATCCTTTTTAACCCAGTAGTAATCCTAGAGATTGTCACATTCAGTCTTTTCTTTCTGTTAACTAAGAGACACCAAGTGACTGGCCCGGGTTCAAAAGCTACCTGGAAAACCCGGGGAGGAATTAAGGTAAGCAAACCCTTCTCAGATGCTAATGGTACTATCTTTTTACAGTCTGTTTTGTATCATTATCCAATTGCTTTGATTAGGACTTACTTCCCAAATGGTTTCAAAAACCTTTGATGGCAGGGAAAGTGTTTTATTTATTTACTGTTTTTCTTTACAGTGTAATGCTGGAAACACACTAAAAAAGCAATGAGTATAATGAATATGTTGCATAGTAATAAGGAGCATCATGTTTCTAATTGAGGCAAAATTCACATAAAATTAACCATTTTAAAGTTAACAATTCGGTGTCATTTAGTACACTCACAATTATATGTGAACACCCCTTTAATCTAGTCCCAAAATATCTTTAACCACCCCAAAAAGGGCACCTTATACCTACTAAATAATTATTCCCCATCATCGCCCTCTTTATCCCCTGCAAAACACCAATTTGCTTACTGTCTCTATGGATTTGCCTATTTTGAGTATTTCATATAAATAGAACCATACGATATGTGAACTTCTGGGTCTGGCTTCTTCCACTTAGCATATTGTTTCAAAGTTTAATCCATATCATAGCATGTATCAGTACTTCATTTATTTTTATGGTTAAAAATATCTTATTATATGTATATGTCACAATTAGTTTGTTTATTCATTGATAGACACTGTTGTTTCCATCTTTTAGTTCTTGTAAATTGTGCTGCCAGGAACACGTGTATATGTGTATTTGAGTATCTGTTTTCAGTTCTTTTGGATATATACCTACAAGCAGAATTGCTAGGTCATATGGTAATTTTATGTTTAGCTTCTTGAAAAACTGCCAGACTCATTCCCATAGTGGCTGAATCATTTTCCGTGAAAAATACAATTTTGAGGATAGAAAATTATATAGTGTGATGTTTGTGCACACAAAAAAATGCCCCTTGACAGTTTGGTAACAACTGTTGTGCAACAGTTGTCATTTATGTGCATTCTCCACTTACAGGTGAGGACTCTGACACATCCAGATTTTGTAAGTTGCATAGAATGAATTTCACAGGACGCATCCAATTCATGGACTCTTACAAGTTTGTATCAACACCTACAGCTCTGACCTCTGGGGTAAGTAGTTGTGCTGCTATGCACAGTTGTTGAAGTTGTGCACAACCTATCCTGTCATATGCAACAACCCTGATTAAGTGGTAGTTGACTCTTCACATTCCAAACTTGGCTTTTTCTGATGTGAGTAATTATCCATCTACTCTAATGTTTTCAGTCATCTTTTGGAATGCAAGCACCTACTCTACTGCTATCAATCAACAATATCTTTAATGTCGTGCACAAGTCCTTATGCCAGACCATTGGAGGGACTGCAAAAGGTATAAAATGTAGGCCTTATCATCAAGGAAGTTAAAGATTCTATGGAGAAAAGAAACTGACATGCTTGAAAAATGTATTAACGGTATAGAAAGTGATATGGTTTGGCTGTGTCCCCACCCAAATCTCATCTTGAATTCCCACGTTGTAGATGGGGGCTAGTCTTTCCCATGCTGTTCTCAAGATAGTGAATAAGTCTCACAAGATCTGATGGTTTTTTAAAGAGGAATTCCCATGCACAAGCTCTCTCTTTGCCTGCTGCCATCCATGTAAGATGTGACTTGTTCCTCTTTGCCTTCCACCATGATTGTGAGGCCTCCGCCAGCCATGTGGAACTGTAAGTTCATTAAACCTCTTTCTTTTGCAAATTGCTTAGTCTCAGCAGTGTGAGAACAGACTATTACAGAAAGTATTAAAAAATTGTAGGAAAAACATCTGGCTGAACAATTAGGGCAGTAACACAGAAAAGATGAAATTTGAATTAGGCTCTGGAGAAGGGGCAATAGTTCAAAGGCAGAGACAAGAAGAGCTGTTTTTCTTAGTGTATTGTATAGAGTCTACAAAGCAGGTTTTGGTACAAGTTTGAATAGAAAACAGAATTTATGCATCAGAGTTGTGAGAGGTGTGAGTTTGCAATGATAGTCTGAACCAGCTGGTGGAAGACTCTAGTGTCAGTCTGGTCTTCACTCTGAAAATATAGGGTCTTTGAAAGGTCAAAGATGATGAAAAGCAATCTCTTAGCACAATTATTCCTGCAAGATGGATTGGTGAGGTAAGAGAGTTATGAGGCTTTCATTGTTCTCCAGACATACAGTGACACAAAAGGATCTGAATTAAGTTAAAGACAGAAGAAACCGAAGATAAATAACAGGATCTCAATGATAATGTCAAGAGGATTTGGGGACTGATACAGTTTGGGCTTTAGAAGAAAGAAAACAAGGAGTTAATGGTGACTGTGAGGTTTCAGAGCTGGAGGACTGAACAAATGGGGGCATTCTTTATGAAGCTGGTTCATCTGCAACAAGGGAAGAGGGCAAGAGTGTTGAGTTCATATAGACAGTGAAACACGTGCGACATCATCACTGTAGCAAACTGTGTCTAGATAAACCTCCAACCTTTCCAGAGAAAAAGTTTCAGAAGATGTCTAAATAAGGCAATATTTGAAGATATTTGGAAACAAATGAGGTCTTTGAGGATTTGTGCTTGGGTCTACCTCTTTAGGGACATCTCCCTTATAAAGCCCAGGCAACTTTTGAATTTTATTTTATTTTATTTATTTTATTTTTTATTATTATACTTTAAGTTCTAGGGTACATGTGCACAATGTGCAGGTTTGTTACATATGTATACATGTGCCATGTTGGTGTGCCACACCCATTAACTCATCATTTACATTAAGTATATCTCCTAGTGTTATCCTTCTCCCCTCCCCCCGCCCCACAACAGGCCCCAGTGTGTGATGTCCCTCTTCCTGTGTCCAAGTGTTCTCATTGATCAATTCCCACCTATGAGTGAGAACATGCCGTGTTTGGTTTTTTGTCCTCGTGATAGTTTGCTGAGAATGATGGTTTCCAGCTTCATCCATGTCCCTACAAAGGACATGAACTCATCATTTTTTATGGCTGCATAGTATTCCATGGTATATATGTGCCACATTTTCTTAATCCAGTCTATCATTGTTGGACATTTGGGTTGGTTCCAGGTCTTTGCTATTGTGAATAGTGCTGCAATAAACATACATGTGCATGTGTCTTTATAGCAGCATGATTTATAATCCTTTGGGTATATACCCAGTAATGGGATGGCTGGGTCAAATGGTATTTCTAGTTCTAGGTCCTTGAGGAATTGCCACACTGTCTTCCAAAATGGTTGAACCAGTTTACAGTCCCTCCAACAGTGTAAAAGTGTTCCTATTTCTCCACATCATCTCCCGCACCTGTTGTTTCTTGAGTTTTTAAGGATCGCCATTCTAACTGGTGTGAGATGGTATCTCACTGTGGTTTTGATTTGCATTTCTCTGATGGCCAGTGATGATCAGCATTTTTTCATGTGTCTTTTGGCTGCATGAGAAGTGTCTGTTCTTTTGAGAAGTGTCTGTCTTCTTTTGAGAAGTGTCTGTTCATATCCTTCGCCCACTTTTTGATGGGGTTGTTTGTTTTTTTCTTGTAAATTTGTCTGAGTTCTTTGTAGATTCTGGATATTAGCCCTTTGTCAGATGAGTAGATTGCAAAAATTTTCTCCCTTTCTGTAGGTTGCCTGTTCACTCTGATGGTAGTTTCTTTTGCTGTGCGGAAGCTCTTTAGTTTAATTAGATCCCATTTGTCAATTTTGGCTTTTGTTGCCATTGCTTTTGGTGTTTTAGACATGAAGTCCTTGCCCATGCCTATGTCCTGAATGGTATTGCCTAGGTTTTCTTCTAGGGTTTTTATAGTTTTAGGTCTAAAATTTAAGTTTTTAACCCATCTTGAATTAATTTTTGTATAAGGTGTAAGGAGGGGATCCAGTTTCAGCTTTCTACATATGGCTGGCCAGCTTTCCCAGCACCATTTGTTAAACAGGGAATCCTTTCCCCATTTCTTGTTTTTGTCAGGTTTGTCAAAGATCAGATGATTGTAGATATGTGGTATTATTTCTGAGGGCTCTATTCTTTTCCATTGGTCTATATCTCTGTTTTGGTACCAGTACCATGCTGTTTTGCTTACTGTAGCCTTGTAGTATAGTTTGAAGTAAGAATTTTTATTTCAATGAGCTATATACCTCAAAGACACAAAACTCATAATGGGTTTCACAGTCTTTCTCCCAACCCATGCCTCAACAGAAACAATTCTGACCAAAATCCAGATATTTTCCCTAATGCCTCCAGTACACTCAATCTGAACCTCTGAATCTTCCACCTTTTGATAATCCCAAAAGCCAGTGCTGATGTTGCTCATTTCGTGGTTGAGAGCACAGGAAAGAGATTTCTTGACTATGGCTGAGAGTCAAGTTTAGAGTTTGGAACAAACAAAGTATCAATTCTAACCTAAAGAGGGCTTATCTAAATTTTAATTATGTTTGCCAGGTTGCTATTTGTGGTTTTGTAGGGAAAAAGATCAACAACATATCACTGCCTTATTTGGCATAAGGAGAGATAAGCTTCTTTCTCATCTGTCCAAGGAGATGGGTGACATAAAGAGCAAGTGACCATGACCCCTAAGCAAAGGAAATTTAATTATAAATGTTTAGATATTATTCATTCAACTGTAGTATCTTTAAGGAAATATTGTAAATATTGCCTAAAAGAAATTATCATAATTGACTAATTAGTCTCACTGTTCCCAAGAACAGGTAAAATTGTTTCATGAGAGTGCCAAGTGTTTCCAGTCCTAAGCAAGGAAATTCCAAGCCCAAGCACTCTTTTATAATCTAATTTTTTAAAAAGAGAACAACTGGCCGGGCGCAGTGGCTCATGCCTGTAATCCCAGCAGTTTGGGAGGCCGAGGCAGGCAGATCACCTGAGATCAGGAGTTCCAGACCAGCCTGGCCAATGTGTGAAATCCCATCTCTACTAAAAATGCAAAAATTAGCCGAGTGTAGTGGTGTGCCCCTCTAATCCCAGCTACTCGGGAGGCTGAGGCAGGAGAATTGCTTGAACCCAGGAGGTGGATGTTGCAGTGAGCCAAGATCGTGCCACTGCACTCCAGCCTGGGCAATAGAGCAAGATTCTGTCCCACCCCCCAAAAAAAGAAAGAAAAAAAGAGAATAACAGCAAGACAAATAGCATTGTTCAATGGCTTCTGTGTATAAAGCCCTGTGCTGACGATTACCTTGTTTAAACCTCACAACAGTTGTATGATAATTAACCCCATTTTATAGATGGGAAAATTAAAGTTTAGAGAAGCCCAGGCTGCAAGGTCAAAGAAAATACAAATAGAATGTTCTTGGCTACAACACATTTTCTTAACTACGTAGCTATTGGAGAGTGTTTAGCTGAAGGAAAGAGAACAGAGGGGAAAATGCCGATGAATATAGAAGTGACTATGAGGAGAAACATTTAGGAAGACGGCAGTATCAAAACATGTCCTACATCAAGGATGTACACCAAGGAAAATATAGATTAAGATGTGAATCCAAAGAAAAGAAAGTCATGGATGGAACTTTGAGAAAATACAATTTTAGATTAGTCATGATAGTAGACATCAGATGCAGGGAGTTAAGTTGCGAGAGGATAACGGAGATGTGGCAGAGTTTAGAAAAACAAGTCATGCTAGAAGCCTTAGAGTGAAAAGGAAAACATGGTAGCTAGCATTGAAGAGCCACATGTGCTGTCCTCAGCACAGGGAATGTGTACATGAAAGAGGCAGGCATAGGGCTTGTCAGCTGATAGGGAGGACCAGAGGTCATGGAAACAAGGGAGAGTTGAAGGAGGAAGGGAGAGCAGGAGCTTCGATCACGAAGAAAGGACTTCAAGGAAGCTAGACACCTTTTCTTCTAAGAGAGAAGGAGAGTAAAAATGGAATGGGTCACTAAGAAAATAAAAACCTACTACCAGCTCTTCCAAAATTACAACTTTGTATTCATGTATTTGTTTGTCTTAGTGGCAAGAACAGCCCTCTCCAACCACTCATGCCTGAAAAGTTTGGATTGCCTTACACTCCTTTCAAGCTTCCTCCCATCCATTCAACTTCTGGCTGTGAATGCTTTCCTATCCAACACCCACCCCTGGATGGCAGTGTTTTAATAATAATAATACCATTTACTAAACCCCTTTCATGTGCCAGGCACTATAGTTAAGTCTCAGAGCAGCACTGTTGGAGAGGAGCATTGTCGTACCTTTTTGTGGGAGAACACTGAGGCTTTCACAGGGTAAGTACCTTGTTGGAGTTCACATGATAATAAATGGAGAACCAGAAACTGACCTCAGGTCTGTCTGACTGCAAAACCATCCTCCTACCACCGTACCACACTCTCAAAGGCATGTATGTCTCTTATTTTACAGAATGAAGAAGATACTTAACAATAGTTTTGATGGACTAGAAAATCAACAGAGATAATATCCATATTCATATTGATAGCCCCATTGTATTTAGATAGTGTGAGCCAGCAGTGTTCACTTCCACCCAATTCAGGGACTTCCTCTAGCAAGGTATTGCAGTTTGGAAGTGGGAACAGAAGAGACTGTGCAATCTTCACAGGAGAACATTGTCATGACAAAGAGGACAAACAAGTTCAAGGCAAAAAACTAAACCATAACCTTGGGATTCAAGGAAAAAGTCATTAAGCACAGAGGTAAGCGAAGGACTCTCACCCAAAGGCTCTCTCTGCCCAGTCCAGTTGGGATGGAAGATTTCATTCTTCACATTAACCATTGACTGTGTACAGTCATCATGTGGGTCTCAGGTGTTGGCCTCCTATAACTCCTGATATCTGTCAATTTATTTCTTGTTATCTTAGGCTTTCTAACAAATTTTAAGTTTACACTTTCTTTAGTTCAACTAATACACTAGGATATAACAAGAGTGCCAAATTAAATATATATATATTTATATATATAGATTTGCATATATGTTATTTATATATTTATATATATGTTGTTATATATATATAAACCTCCACTACTATAACAAATTTACTCTTTTCAAGTTTTTCACTTTCTCTCCAGGCCTTGTACAAAATCACATATGAATTTTAAATAGTTCCAGTGAGGAAAGAGATGCCATATTTTAGTGTGGCTGTTTCACTGCTCCTTTTTTATAATTTTCAATTTTAATGGTTGCTAAGATTCTGTAAAGTTGCCCCCATTTTCCCCTAATCAATCTCGTCTGTTGAACATTTAAGTTGTTCTCAAACTTTTATTATTGAAAGTAATACTGCAAGAGAATATTTATAAAGAAACTTCTTTTAATTGTTTCCTTAGTTGAAAATTTTGAAGAAGCAGAGTTACTGGGTCCAGAGATTCTCTTGTAAGTCAGTATTATATCCCCATTAGTTAATCTCCCATTGTTCTTTTTCATCCCTCCCATGTGCAAGCTAATTATTTTCCCAAATGTGGATTTTTGAGGACAAAGCAATAGCTTTGACATTTGTATCATGCTTATTTTTGTTAAATAGTGATTTATGTAAAATGTACATGTAATTGTAGAACTGACTAATGGGTGTAGAGTATAGCACTTGTAACACAAAATATTATATATATTTCTCAATAATTGATGCATTAGACACCTTTACTTCCCTGGAAAATCATTTATGCATGTTTGTTTTCTGGCCACTACAACTTGGAATTAGCTTTTTGTTAATCTCTGGGAGAGCAATCAGCAACTACAGCGATGATAAAGGTAAACCCAGTTGACAATGGGAGCACCAAGAAGAGTCACCCTACTCAAGAGATCATAGAGAAAATGATTATTTTTCTTTATGGACAAAATTGCTTCACAAAAGGTCTGTAGATGGGCTATCCATTTAAAGGGCCTAATTTGGGGTTTTAGGATATATTCTATAGGCTTTTCTATGGAAGAGTATTTTGGGTTGTTTTTCATCCCAGGTAGTACATTATGAAACATTCTTACACTGATGTTATTTTATAACTTTTTAAAAAAGGGGGAATAAATGAAAGAATATATCTCAGAGTTTTGGGAAGCCATAAGGATACTTAGCATGCCCTTTCATCTGGCTTCTGGCTGGTGAGAAATGTTCTTCCTGGATGCCTTTAGACATGGAAGAATAGAAATAACCACTTAAAGGTTGGTGCTTTAGTGACTTCTTTCACTCTAACCTCAATTCTTACAGACTTGGTTGTATTTTTGGAATTATTTTAAGAGAATTACAATGAAATCTAAGATGACTTTCCTTGTGGAAAATATAACATATGAATTTATTGTATCTGTTTTGCTCATGAATTGCCCCTGTAGCCTTACAAATATGATAAAGAAATCTATTCATATTCATGTTTTGGGTACTTAGGATAATTTTCAACATGTAAACAGAAGTATAAGACTAACAAAATACTAATATCACATTGCAACTGAAATACAAATTTGTGGTTTATTTCCCTCCAAATCTTTGCATATAGATGAAGACTTAACTAAGTCTACTTCTCTCTTGAAAAGTTTGCTCTTGCTTGCTAATAATTCTGTAATTGATTTGTGTGAGGTGTTTTGTTGGTTGACTGGTTGTGTTTTTTCTATTATGTGAAATAGTTCCCGCCATTTCTGTTCTTTGGCAACCCTGAAAAAGCTTAAAGAAGCTGATCATTGCTAATGTATTGAACATCTTTTGAAGCCCCAGTGACTGCAACCAACAAAGAATAGACACATGTGCTATCTGGATGAGCACTTCCTCCTGACTCCTTAACAAAAACCTCCCTGAAATGTTGATAAGCAAACAGGCTTCACAACAGAAGGGCAGCTCATTCCCCAGAGGGACTGATGGAAGCCATATTCCCAACACAGGAAAAGAAAGCAGGACATGGGTGATTCTGAGAAAGGTGCAGCCTTCCAGGGCAGACAGGAAGCACTGACATATGGCAACTGAATCAAAGGGGATCATCAAGTCTCTGTTCAATTGTTTGAGTCACAAAGTCTCCAATCCTTCAGCAACATGGTACTTTGACCATGACTTCAGCAAAACCAGGGTTATAGGTGATGGTTATGATGATGAATAAAAGAGCAGTGCAGAGTGAATATGAAGAATAAATTTGACTTTGATTTTAGTTCAGGGGTGTAGATAGATATTTTGCCCAGGATTTGCAACTTGGATTTTGGGAGATTGCTTTCCATGAAGATTTTGAATCCTCATAGATAATATATTAATTTAGAGTAGAATAGAGATGAATTCAAATGAAGAGTGAGAGAAGTTGTATTTTGAGGAATAAGAAAGTAGATATAAAAACATTTAGTGAACTTTTAAATCATGCTATAGACAATCATCATAATGATGCTACTTAGGAAAGTCAGAGTCATGAAGCTCTGGATATAGCTTTTCTGTACTCTGTTGCAAAGGGAATTCTTTGGTAGAGAAAATAGATGGAAGCCTGTCAGTCACAGAGAAGGAAGTGGAATGCAGGAGAGTGGGTTCCTAGAGTGATGTTGCTTTCAATCTACTTCCCTGCTGCAGTTTCTAGCCAGCACATGGTAACCACCTCTCTCTTCTGCCACCTTCTGAAGTTACTCAGATAAATCTCTGTTCCTTCGACCCAAAAGAAGTGCCCCCCACCAGCCACCTCTGTCCCATTACATGGCCCATTATGCTTACCTTATCTCAAAGATACACTCGAGTTATTGGAAATTTCCCATAAAGATTCCCACACTCCTGAAAGCGGAAAGAACACAGCAGGAAAAGACGAACTAGGATGTGTGTTAGTGTATGTAATTATATTGAGGTTAGAAATGGAAAACACAACTGATGCTCTGCATTATTATTTAAAAAACAGCAATAAGAACAAACTGGAAGCTCAGAATGATGCCCTGGAGAGAATTATTCTTTTTCTGACATTTATTTAGATTCCTCTTTGAGAAATAGCTTTATTTTCAGTGGTTTCTTGGGTGAGTAAAATAACATTTCACTCAAGAGTTAAAAGGGGTCAGTTTGGGTCTTGTCAGGGGTGCTTTGGAACTTTCTTGCTGACCTGGAATTAGTGCACGTGCATCTGAGTGCTACTCCAGCCACCCAGGACACCGTAAAATATGTTTTCCACTACAGTGATATTGCTGGCAGTGCATAAAACAAATGGACTGGGTCAGAAATAGTCAGACTCCACCTTTAAATGGATTCTTCTGGATGTATGTTACTTTGGAGAGCACTTTCGAAACATTCTTCTATTAAGGTTTTCATTATGATTTTAACTCCTGTCTACAGAAGCTATTCATTAATTCAATTAGTCCTTATTGCCAACCTAGAGGGTGAGTTCTATATTGTAAGCCCCAATGCACAGATGCAGAAACAGGTTCAGAAGCTTTGACATCTTGCCCCAGGTCTCTTAGATGTTAGTAGCTAATCTGGGATGCAAACCAGATGCCTGAATCAAGTCTTTGTTCTCTTCATTCTGCTGCACTGGTTCGTCTGACTTGAAATTGCATCAGTTAGGGTTTGGGTTCAGCTGCATACGAAAAGATCTGAGTGGCTGCCAGTTAGACTAAACAGAGATTTATTTTTCTTCCATATAACAATAAATTCAGACATAAACAGTCTGAAGCTGGTGGAAAGAAAATGCTTTCTGGTTTCCCAGTGTGATTAGGCACATGAAGGCAGTTGCAATTCCAGCCCTCATGACTGTAATCCAGACTGCAGAAAGGAGTTAGAAACAAGAAAATCACATGGCACTTACATCAGGAAAGCAAAGTATTTTTCAGAAATACACAGAAATAACCAGAAATGTGTCTCACATGATCATTGCTGGTCATCTAATCTCCCTAGAAAAGTAATTTTTATCTTATAACATTGCTGCCCCAACAAAATAGAGATTCCCTCAGTAAAAAGGAATGAAGGAATGGATTTTCTATTAGTACCCAGAGAAGTATCTGTCTCCAAAAATATCTATCTTTCCACTTCAAAAATAATCAAATGTTTTTTTAGGGCATTTTTGTCCCAAAGCATATTCCCACCCCTTGTTTTATGTTCCTCAATTTAGAGCATGAATACTTGCTGGCTGACCCATGGTCCCTTTGGCTGAATGTCAGCCAGCTGTAAAAGGACTATGTATATGAAGACCACACCAGCTAGAAGCTTAACTCAAGGTTTCATTGTTTTAAAGGACTTAATATTCTTCTAGTTTATACAGAATCTCACTGGGTAAAGTTGCAGAAAAAAATTCTAGAATAGAAGAGAAGAGTTTGGAATATGTAATTCAACTATTTCTAAGTAATAGAGAAAGGCAACAAAAATGTCAATATTACAGGCATCAAATACTTTAGCTAATCAGGTAATGTTATTGAGTTGGAAGCTGACCCTATCACCATAGGTATCTGTTTTCCTAAGTTACTCATCTTAACCGCTGATTCATACTGTTCACCCTCCCACTCGGCAGTGGAAATTAAATGGCTTGTGATTCACAATCTCAGCCTTAGAGAAGAGATTTGTAATAACAGATGTTTATAATGTGCCTCTAGTTTCCCTTGGCCTTCTCTTCCTCCTCACTAAATCCCTCATTCTAGACCGTGGAATTTTACAAGGGACTTGATGTCCTTGGGTCTTGCTGAGACAGAAGATATTCACAAAGGCTTGGACGAAAAGCTTCTCAGCCATCAAATTGGCTAATTCATTCCAGATTATGCTGAATGTAAGCTCTCCAGACGAAGAAACCATCATCTAACACAGGGGTGAGGTGGGGCACGGTGACGGGAGGATCAGATGAAGAGGAGTCAGCAGTAATAACGGAAAAGGAAGGCCCAGGGTGATTGGAGAAAAGCCAGGACAGTGTGAGGACTCTAAGCCCAGCATTAGAACTTCAAGAAGAATGGAGAGGTCAACAATGTCAAATTCTCCAACATCTGAGGAAGAGAGCAAGATGAAAGCATTGGGTTTAGAAATGTGAATGTAATTGATGAGCTTGCTAAGGTAGTTTCAGAGGGACGATAGTGAAAAAACTAAAAGATAAAGCCTGTGCTCGGTAAAAATTTAGAGAAAAGGAAAATTTAAAGTAGGGACTTCGGTGGCTGACTGGTCATTTTTTGAAAGGCCTCTCGGTGAGGGGAAGGAGAAAGAGATAATTGGAGCCAGAGGGACATGCAAGGTTGGTGGCATTTGTTATTAAGACCACATCAGCTAGAGGCTTAAACCCAAGGTTTCATTGTTGGGTTTCATAGTATGGTAAAATCTTGGGTGTGGTTTTAGTCTATGGGAAAGTAGTCAATTAAGACTAGGAATAGAAATGTGTTTACAAGCAAATGGAACAGGAGCTGAAGGAGATGACACCCTGAATTAAAATTTAATTAATATCACAGAGAATGCTTTTCTATCATGGTTTCATTAAACGCAGAGCCTTCACTTCTAAATATTCAAATACACATGTATACATACACATACACACACACCTTTATACAAACTGTAAGTGTGTGGAGTGTTAGAAACCTCACTGTGTAAAAACTGAAACTATAACATGGGAAATGTAGAAAGGTGATTATTTAGATGAGAATGCATATAATAATAAAAGTAACACATTTTACGGTTTCTTTAAATGTTTATTCATCCCTCTACACAACTAAATAGCATGTGTTTTAGACATTTTTGTTATTTTCCATTTTCCAGCTGTACATACCATGAGAGATATAGGTTCTATAACTATTTGGAGCTATACAAATAGAAAGAGGAATAAGAAAATGTTATGTCCTCTCTCCTCTTTAAAAGAAAAATTCTGTTTTGAAAATTTTTCTTTTTTTAAAAAAATTTTTTTGAAAAATGTAAGGTTGATTTAATGAGTACATATGCATTTGGAAGTGATGTGTCTATTCTCAATGGTCGTTTTTAAAATTTTCCTTTTCTTCAATGTCCTGATGTTTTACTCCATGTCCAGTCCGGCACTGTTTCTAATTGTTGTATGTTTCAGTCGCATGCCTGTCACATATGAGGAGCAACTCCTTTGTAAAACGGCAAGACATTACCTTTTTTTTTTTGTCTTTGAGACAGAGTCTCACTCTGTTGTCCAAGCTGGAGTATAGTGGCGTGATCTAGGCTCACTGCTACGTCCACCTCCCAGGTTCAAGCAACTCTCCTGCCTCAGCCTCCCGAGTAGCTGGGATTACAGGCGCCTGCCACCACCCCCGGTTAATTTTTATTTATTTATTATTTTTATTTTTATTTTTTTAGTAGATACAGGTCATGTTGGCCAGGCTGGTCTTGAACTCCTGACCTCAGGTGATCCACCCGCCCTGGCCTCCCAAAGGGCTGCATCGCCTTTTCAAAATACCCTTTCCCCATTCCCTCTTTAAGCCTTCCCATTCTCTTCCCCATATTACTTGATTTCACACTTACATTCTCCATCTCGGCATTTACACTGGATCCTTGATATGGATCTTTCAGTCAAGTCACTAATGCATTTATTGCATATGTCTAATTTGCCATTTCATCTATTAACTCTATTAACTACTTTCATTTTATTTTAAGAACTATATGCTACAATTATAATTCTACTTCATTCCTTTTCCCACGTTTTATCACTTAGTGTTGCTATTTTTAGTGTGGTGTTTTATCCTTCATTTATTGTTTTAAACCTTTTTAAGGCTCTTTTATAACTTTAAGTATTCTAATTTTACTTCTTGGAGCTCTAAAGGTTGTTTGTTGTATTTTTTGGTTCTTTACCTTGGAAGAGTTTTTATCTATTCTGTTAGTTTGTTTATTTATTTATTTATTGAGATGGAATCTCGCTCTGTCACCCAGGTTGGAGTGTAGTGGTGCCATCTTGGCTCAGTGTAACCTCCGCCTCCCAGGTTCAAGCAATTCTTCTGCCTCAGCCTCCAGAGTAGCTGGGACTACAGGTGTGTGCCACCACATCTGGCTAACTTTTTATATTTGTAGTAGAGATGGGGTTTCACCGTGTTGGCCAGGATGGTCTCACTCTCCTGACCTCGTGATCCACCTGCCTCAGCCTCCCAAAGTGCTGGTGTTACAGGTGTGAACCACTGAGCCCAGCCCTCTGTTAGTTTTTTTTAATTGTGGACTCAACTTCAACCATAATTTGTTCTTCCTCTGTGTGATTCTCAAGAAAAGTTAGCTATAAGTTTTAGTTTTTCAGAAAAAGAGGATGGAAACATAAGGATCAGTCATTTGCCTAACAGAAGAGAAAAATATATCTATCTCATAGGTTTACTCAGAGGCCGGAGGGAGCCTGTCTACTCTGTTCTTCACACTGATAGTAGAGTGATCACGCAAAAATTGATTTTGTTTGTCTAAGTCCATTCAGGCTACCATAACAAAATACATCAGACTGGGTAGCTTACAAACAACAGAAATTTATTTCTCACAGTTCTGACTGATGGGAAGTCCAAAATCAAGGTACCAGCAGATTTGGTGTCCAGTAAGATCCTGCTTCCCGGCTCAGAAAGGATGCACTCTCCCTGTGTCTTCCTCTCTGTGGGCCAACTGAGCTCCCTCAGGCCTCTTTTGCTTGTTTTGTCTGGTTTTGTTTGTTTGTTTGGGGTTTTTTGAGACAGGTTCTCACTGCTATTGTCACCCAGGCTGGAGTACGGTGGCATAATCACATTTCAGGCTTCTTTTATAAAGGCTCTAATTTCATTCATAAGGGCCCCACCCTCATGACCTAATAACCTCCCAAATTTTGGTGGGACACAAACATTCAGACCATAGCAATGTTACAACCCTGTAGTAATCTTTAGGATAAAGTACAAAGTTTCTTCCTCTATGATCCAAATAGACACTGGATAGCACCTTGCCAAATCATTTATTTGTACTGGGCATACAACTAAACCACAATTCCAAGCCCATTTGCATCCTGGTGGGCCCTTGTGAACTAGTTCCCATCAATTGAATTGTGTTTAAGTGATAAGTGCCTCTTGTAAATCAAGGCAATTAAAGCATGCATACCTTCTCTGTGTAGCTCTCCCCACCCCAGCCCCTGTGACTATATGGCTTGGGGTGAAGTTTTCTTTTTTTTTTTTGCCCCTAGACAGGGTCTCGCTCTGTTGCCCAGGCTGGAACGCAGTGGCACTATCTCAGCTTACTGCAGCCTCCGTTTCCAGGATTTAAGCAATTCTCGTGCCTCAGCCTCCCGAGTAACTGGGATTACAAGCGTGTGGCACCACACCTGGCTAATTTTTTGTATTTTTAATAGAGAGGGGGTTTTGCCATGTTGGCCAGTGTGGTCTCCAATACCTGGCCTCAAGAGATCACCTGCCTCAGCCTCCCAAAGTGCTGGGATTACAGGCATGAGCCACCATGTCCGGCAGAGCTGAAGTTTTCTATCTACTATCACCACTGCTATATCAGACTATGATATGTATAAGCTAGTATAAACTTTTTTTTTTTTTTTTTGCTATGCCACTGATATTTGAGGACTTATTTGTTACTGCAGCATAGTCTAGCCTATTGGCCCTCTCTGATACGCTTCCTGCCTAGTTCCCCAGTCTCATTGTTATCTATTTTCCTCTTGTATATTACATCCTCAGCACTTTCGCATTCTTCAGTTTCTCAAATACATATGTCATTTTATACTTTGGCACTTTCACATGTATTTTTCCTGCATTGGGGATACTCTTTCTAATAATCTTTGGCTAATTTGATCTTCAATTCTCAGATCATGTGCCAATTCCTCAGGCAGGTGTTCTTTGTTCTTGATTCTAAATCATGTGCTTTCATTGATCTTCTCTTCCACAGAACACTATTCTGTTTCCTAATAACAATTTGTCCAATTGTTAATTATGTGTTTCGTTGTACAATGTCTCTCTTCTCTCATTAGTCTGCGTACACCATATACGGTAAGGAAAAGAACTATTTTGTTCATTACTACTTACATGACCCAAGATAGAGACTTAATGTATGTATTTATTAATATTTGTTAACAACAAAATGCATTTGTTGTTGAATGAATGAACTGCTCACGTCAACCTCTTGCATTTGCTAAGCCCCTAGATAAAGAATGTCTGCTATGCATTATTATGTGAAATGTGAGGTGAAAAGTATTATCAGCACAGATAAATTAGTTAATATATGTAAATGTCGTTTGAAAGCTCTCCTGTATAAAGCAAATTATCTTCACCAATTATATAAAAACTAAACTGTACAATCTTGAAGACATGCATAGTAATGTCCTTTCAATAGATGATGAATAATGATAATAGCTTCATGCCATAGAGTCTTCCCTGAACAGAGAAAAACAAATATATACGTATCTAATACATACTATTACATACATAAAATAGATTTCATCATTGATTACATGTTCATCATTTTATCTGTCATATCAAGAGCAATTCGAAAACACACTTTTTTATCTTCTTTATATCTCCGGAAATTGTCATCACAGTGTTTATCACATAGTAGATGCTCAATCGGTTTTACAAAAAATAAATGAATGGTTAAATGCATTCATTTTCATCTGATTAATGAGTGTCTTTATGGCTATGAGGTGTGGTGACCTCTACACAAATCAAAGATAAACAATAACACAAATTTAATTTTAGGACTTCATTTTCTTTAAGTAATGGCTCATCTACAGGCTTCTGGTAGGATATGATGATTTAATAGGTAAAAATGTCATGAGACTAAGAGGTTTCTGAGACTCTGAATCAAGTCCAGGCAAACATAAATAACAATGAAATGATAATACAGTGCATGACCTGTTTGATATTCTTATTACTGCTCTGTAAAATTCCATGAGTAGATTTATACTGCAGTCATCCCAAGCCAACATTGACATCTTGACAATTGGTTTCAGTCTTTAGTGTAATTGTGTCACTCATTAAAACATGCAAGATAATGCTGCTTAATCAGAAAACCATTGCTTCTTTGAAATACACGCGAGAGCTACTTTTTCCACTGCCAGATCAGTTGCTTCTGCTAATACAGAAAAACAGATACACAATGAGACCATTTTGATATAAACCTGAAGGATTGATTAAAAAAGATATTCAATGTAGGGCCACTCTGGCTTTCGTTCCATTGAAAATAGAGGGAAAGTGACATATGTTGAACAAAACAAAAAGAAAAATAAGAAAGTTGTCCTTAGAGTCAAATCCAGCTTTTGAAATAAAAGTTTAATTAGCAAGTGTAGGAATCAAGGTGAAAATCTAAAGCCCCAAATTCTCAGGGGTTTCAAAGAGGGCTTTCTCTGTGTGTGTGTGTGTGTGTGTGTGTGTGTGTGTGTGTGTGTGGTGTGTGTTTGTGTTTAATAATGGCTTACAAGTCAAACCAGCAAACGGAAACTGGAAACCTCACACCCAGGTTTACCCCCTGTGCCTGAAACTGATGGATGTGTGTCACCGTGAGGAGATAAACTTATTTCTCATTGTCAACTTCGTTCCTGTCTAGATTGTGGATGTAAGAAAGGTCCAGAGTTGAGAGAATAGGAAAACAAAGGCCCAAACAGCAATCAAATATTAATATATTGACCAGAGGGAGGGGCTGGGGTACTTCGCTGTCAGGCTGATTAGCTCTTTGTAAACAAAACAGCTTTAAACTCCTGCTTCACATTGTTAACTAATCTGGTGGCTGACCTTGTTCCCATTTCTGGGTCTGGGGGAGGCCCTCGCTGTCTGGAGACAATCTGACCAACAGTCATAACAGGGACCTGGGCTCCCCTTAGGGGGCCCCACTCTCTTCAGGGTGATTGTTTCCTTGTGCCTTAAACTCCTGACCCAGTCCAGCTTTTAATTCATTATTCATCAATTTTCTTAGTCCACTTAAAAAAAAAAAGTGGTAGGGTTGCTGCTCAAATAAGAGGGAGTGGAGGGTGGGGAGTAGGGAGAGTGGCATTCTGGAAAAAAGGACAACCCTGTCAAAACATGACAGCCGATCCAATGCCTGCTTTATACTATTCACAGAAAATGCCAAATTCTGCAAATAGTAACCACATGTACATTGGCTTCACAGACTCAATGTTCTGCGGCAAAATGAGACGTTCTTTATTTTAGTGTGTCATCAAAGGCGATGAAAATATCATTCTAGCCTTCTAGGCTTAACCCTGTGGACTCTCGATGACTAGAAGTTTAATATGAGCAGCGCACACACCCAGTCAGCGTGAGCAGCAGCCGTGGCCCACGCAGGTCCACCGCACGGAAAGGAGATTCGATTCACAAATCTGTTACCCGGACATTTTTATTCATAGCCACGAGATCATTACAGCGACAAGCCCACATCTGACGTTTATGATCTTGTTCGCTTTGCCAAAGTGGAGGAGGGGGGCAGACAGCTTGGGGGATCTACAGCAGGAGGGAAATGGCACCACTCAGACTCCTGCAAGCTCGTCAGCCACTGCAGGGAGATTCTGAAGACCTTTTTTCTCGTCCAGGCTCCACTGGCTGGTGCCTTCCAGGTTTTCTTTGGATGCATGAGTACGAGCTTGTTAGCTCAAATCTGTTGTGCAATTGTCCTTTTTGTGTGCCTGGCTGGATTCCCTCGCACTAACATTTAAAAAGAGCCCATGCACAGAACTGAACAGGGGATAAAGATTTTGTGCACGACAGACCTGACTCAACCGCAACCAGCTGGCGCTTCTGCTGGGCTCTACTCTTGCCTAGGAATGCTTCTAGCACCTTCCGCATGACCATTGGCTCTAAAGATGCCTCCTGTTTATCTTCTCCTCCTTAACAAATAGTCTCTGTAGCGGCTGCAGTAAATCTCTTTCAATCTGGAGGCAACAGCCCTTGGGTGTTTGTCCTTTTTCCTCCCTCCGCTTCTCCCCCCTCAGCCTGCGTGTGTCTTTGACAATAATTGTCTTTGACAATTATTTCAAAATGTCCGTACTTTTGGCCTCTTGATGACAAACAAAAGAGCCCGTAAAGTGCAAGGAAACTTCTCTCTATTTCCATTCAGACCGCAGTACACAGGCAGGGCAGCAGGTCCCGGGGAAAGGGGCATTTGCCTGCTCTGTTTCCCAGTTGAGGGGCAGATAATAAACGGCAGGGGCTTCTGCCTACAGCCATCATGACACAGGACCCAACTCATCCTTTTTAATGGCAATAAATAAATGACGGAAGTTTTAGCCACCAGACTAGTGAATTGGTGGTTAAGCCTCAGGCTTTTATCTCCCTGACCCCTGTTTGAACTCAACCTTGGTTCCTAAGTGCAGGGCAGACAAAGTGGGGTGGGAGGAGGGTTTCTTATCGACATGAACACCCCTTCCAGCTCAACATAAAGAAATATGATGCCATGTGTGTGCCTGTGGCTCAGAGCAAAAGAGGGTAGGGAAGGATTTGTTGGGACAAAGTGAGAAGAGACTTAAATACCAGCTACTATTTCTGGATGTCTATCCCATAGCTTAAGAGTTTAATAGAGAACATATTAATGAATTCCACTAGCATTTATAGAGGGAGGGGATTATCAGTTGCGTGCGAGGCCCTGTGCACACTGCTGAAGTTAGAAGTTTAAAAAGACAAACTGAGGAAGTTGGAAATGGGGAAGCCCAAAGCTGACACTAGCCCAGGTTAATACGTATTGAACCATGAATATGTCAATCACTGTGTTAAAACACTTTATGTGCATTATTTCACTTTCTTCTGTTTATCTTCTCCTCCTTAACAAGTTGTTGGAATCCTCACAACAACTTTATGAATCAGGTACTCTTGTTTTCTAATTTTACAGATGAGGAAGTTGTGATTTAGAGAAGTGATGTAATTTATCCAAGGTTACATGCGTGGAAAATGAAGCCAGGATAAAAATCCTCATCTAACTCTGTATTATATCACTTTCATGAAAAAAAGTGCTTACTGCATGAGGTTCTCTAGTTTGATAGATGATGACTCCATTTCCCAGTCAAGATTCCATATGCATATTCTGGCAATTCCGAATGTATTCATGAAAACTGTGGGTCTGACTGTTTGAGATTAAGATACTATCTTTATGCAGTCCATTTTCTTATCTGAAAAATGAGCATGATGATAATGATCTTCAGTGTCTCTTGGTCTGATAGTTTTCAAAATGGTTTAGAGAATAAATGCCTGTATGGAAACTAGGTTTGGATGCCTTCTTGGCGATAACTGTTCACCGTGCCTTCCAGCAAGATTCCCAAGTACTTTGCCTAAGCCAGGCTTCCAACATTGTGAGTAACATGTTGAGTTCTAGAATAGTTCTATTCTAATTAGGTACCCAGTACTACTCTAAATAGGAATAAGGCAAAGGGTGAATGTTGTTTCATAGTGGTTGCTAAGGTGGATGATCAAGAAACATTGATCATGTGGGATAGTGTACGTATTTGATGCCACAGATACGCTTTCTGGTTTAATAGTTAAGAGCAAGTAGGCATCTTAGGCACTTATATGTTTGTTTTATTTTATGCCAAGGGAAGGCTTGGATAACTTGGATGTCAGAAGATCTCCTCTCATGTTCCCAGCTACTGTCCTAGAAACCAATCTACCCATTCCATTAAGACAGACCTCTGGGCCGGCTGCGGTGGCTCACACCTGTAATCCCAGCACTTCGGGAGGCCAAGGCGGGCAGATCACCTGAGGTCGGGAGTTTGAGACCAGCCTGACCAACATGGAGAAACCCCATGTCTACTAAAAATACAAAAATTAGCCGGGCATGGTGGCAGATGCCTGTAATCCCAGCTACTCGGGAGACTGGGGCAAGAGAATCTCTTGAACCCGGGAGGCGGAGGTTGCAGTGAGCTGAGATCACACCACTGCACTCCAGCCTGGGCAACAAGAGTGAAACTCCATCTCAAAAATAAAATAAAATGAAAGAAAAAACCCTCTGGATCTTCTGGATCTAGACTGTGGTTGTATGGTTGTCTGGGTAAGACCAATGTAGGTATGATTCGCCTAAACAACCTACCACAAGTTAAAAAAGAGCAGCCTTTAGGCACAAAGATCCAAGTCTTAGGGAGTCTTTGAAAGGAGAAACCAAAAAGTACCTGGGTATGTTACTTAGGAATTATAACATGCCCAGGTGTTTCATTGCCCAATGGAAAAGCCTAGCCATCTTGTGTCCCAGCTTCAGTTTACTCCCATTCCCTTTATCCCAACAAGATTACCCCTAACCATGCCTCCCATTTTAGCTTCCCAGGTTGCTGCTTTCTCTCTCTCTTTCCTTAAGGTTCACATCTGACTCTCCTCTAAAGTATGGATTAAGACCCACATTATCCCTTTGCCTGACTGATTCTGTCGGCTATGAGACATGATGCTATGACAGGAAGTACTCGGGCTTGAAGTTAACTGCACTACAGGTTAAATCCTGAAATCCTGACTCAGTAGCATTTTGTCTTTGCCTCCTTTGCCGAGTTTTCTAGCTTCATAACAATGTCAATTCCCCCATCTCCCAAAGGCAGGGAAAAACTGAAATTACATAGATAATATCAGATTACATATCTAGATGGACTTGTAGTTGGTGCTCATTAAATGTGAATTCCTCACTGTTTATATGCACACCTTGTTTTATTGCACCTCACCTTATTGTGTTTTGCAGATATAGCATGTTTTTTACAAACTGAAGGTTTGTGGCAGCCTTGCATTGAGCAAGTCCATTAGTGCCATTTTTCCAAAACCATGTGCTCATTCTGTGCCTTAGTGTCAGCGTTTTTAACAATAAATTATTTTTTAATCAAGGTGTGTACTTTTCTAGATATAATGCTGTTGCACACTTAATCGACTACAGTATAAAATAAACATAGTTTTCATATGTACTGGGAAACCAAAAAATTTGTGTGACTCTTTATTGCAATATTTGCTTTATTGCAATATTTGCTTTGTTGCAGTGATCTGGAAGCAAACCTGCAGTACCCTGAGGTCTGCCTGTCAATGCAGAGCTTACAGATGCACCTTCTTTTGCTCTCCACTTCCTCTATGAAAGAAATGCAGAGTGTTTTTCTTCTATGCCACTTACTATGGGAATCAGGCACTTAATAAACACTGCTAATCAACAGGATGGAAGAATTAACTAATAAATCCCTTCACAGAAGCATGCCAAGTTTTACATGATGGCCAATACGTGACCTCCTTGGGAGACAGGGCAAAAAACTGAAGTTTCTCTTATTGGGGAAAGTTTCTTCACTCTTCTTCTTCTTCCTCTAGTAATAATAATATAATTAATTAGCATGGAAACTTCTTTTAAAAAGCTTCCATACACACTGATGGGAAAAATAAGTTTACTAGGAATAAAGCAGAGTCCAGAAGTCTGAAAGTATTTATTTGAATGGTTTCATTCCCCACCCCAGGGAGGGTATCTGTCATGCAGGATTGGTCTGGATAAGTAAGCTAAGGGTTGAAGTGAGTTCAAAAGAGCTGAACCAGGCTGGAAACACAAACGCAAGCTGTGAACATCACCTGGAGGAGCTCAAAGCACTTCAGTTCTGGTTCTTTTTCTAGACTTTAGAAGAACAAAGGTCACGAAATTTATTATTGGCAAGACTATAAATGTCTAATAAAAATTACTTGATTATGAGCTTTTTTTTTAAATTTCAGGTTTTACACAAATACCTAAGCAGAGAGTCTTAGATTTTTTCTTACTTTGAACATACTCCCGCATTTTCCTGGCAATATATTTCCATGTTTCTTCAAAAAGCCATTCAAGAGTACTTTAAGTAACACTTTTAAACCTCCCCCTGTTAAGAAAATATATAAAATTGCTTAAGAGAAATGAGATTGCTTTCTGGCTCCTGTAACAATTGGGGATGATGTTTAACAGCAGAAACCAAATGGGAGTGCTCAGTCTCAATTCTGCACAGCCATGTCAACAACCAAATTCCTAAGAATTTCTTCCTCATTGTCCCAGTGAGGCCGCAGCAGCATCAGCTACTGGATGGGCTTTTTGGACACCACCCACCCCCGGCAATTTACAGCTAGCAAAGAGCTGTAGATGGAGTGACAGCTGCCCATGCCAACACAGTCACACAGGACAGGGCAGCTTTCCTACACCTGACTGGGCCTCAGCCTCATGGACAGGAGTGACATTACAGAATGTGCAAGGTCTCCAAACAGCCCTTCTCCTCCAGGTCACATTGTCACCTTTTTTGCTTGTGCCAAAGTCCTTCCCAGATGTCTATGCAACGGAAGTAAAATTTATACTCGTGGAGCCTTAAAATGCTGACATTCCATGTTTACAGGGATTGTTTACTCAGAAAATTCATCAGTTACGGTTTTAAATTTTAATTAAATAATGTTTTCCGGTGTTATTGCAAAACAGGCAAAAGCCCATAAAATGTATGTTTGACTGCTGTTGTGTGCTGTCTTCGGCTCAAGGCACAGTCTTGAGATCAATCATGCAGGATATTTTTGTGAACTTTTAACAGGACAAACTTTCACATAAATTTGGTCCATTAAAAAATATCCATCAAAATAAAAGTCATTCTGAGAAACTCTCTGGAATTTCCTTTTTCTTTCTAATCGGCAACAAATGATTTTGTACTTGTCCTGTAAATAAAAATATGGGAGGGAGGTAAGCAGACACTCAGTTGTGCAATAGGCCGCTCTTTGCCAACGAACCAGAAGTAACTTCATGGGAAGTTATCCGTTCCACTCACATATTGGCCAAGAGAGAATTATTGGTTCAGTGAACATTGGCATGGTGAAAATATTTTGGTTCCAGATGGTGATGTGTGCGAGGCATATTCTTAAGCTTTCTCTTATATTTTTCCATTTTATTTCTTCTTTACCTTGTTTTATTTATCTGAGTATAAGACAAATATGTGATTCTGATACAAACAAGGAGAAAACTGCATGAATTAAGAGTTTTAATAACCTCCCTCTTAATAAATATGATTAACACATCTCTCTATTTTTGTCAATGCATCTACTAAAATCATTTATGTATTTATTTGCATAAAACTGTTATAAATGCCCAATAGCTCACCAAATGTGCATAGTCTTTGTCCACGGAGGCTCAAAATCTAGTGCTAAAACTACTGATAATAGTTACTATAATATCTCAAGTTAAAAGAATATATACTAGCCAGGAAAATTTGCAAAATCTTAAAACCAAATTGATTTATCACAGAATATTTACCAGTATAAAAAGTATAGTATTACATCGGTTTTATGTTATATATTGCTTAATGACTCTATTTTTAATTTAGTTTTCTTATGTTTTCTTTTCTGTTTTCGTTTTGTTGTTGTTGTTTGAGATGGGGGTCTCACTTTGTTGCCCGGACTGTAGTACAGAGGCATGATTATAGCTCACTGCAGCATCAAACTGCTGGGCTCAAGGAATCCTCCTGCCTCAGCCTCTCAAGTAGTTAGAGCTATAGGTGTTTGTCACCATACTTGGCTAATTTTTTTAAACTTTTTTTTTTTTGTAGAGATAAGGTCTCACTATGTTGCCCAGGCTGGTCTTGACCTACTGGCCTCAAGGGATCTTCCTTCCTCAGACTCCCAAAGCACTGGGATTACAGGCATGAACCACCATGCCCAGCCCTTTTTAAAGATTTCGCAGTGTATCCTAGAGCTCTTCTAAGGGCAGTACACATAGCACAACGTCATTCCTTTTCAATATAACCTGTAATACCATTGGATGAGTCCTCTAGTCATGTCTCTACCTTTTGAAGAATAAATCTTTTCACATTGGCTACTGAGTCATTTGGACATGACCCTGGCAGTCTTTTATAATCTCCTTGATATCTGGTATAACAATATGTTCTAACACCATTTTGTATATTTCCTATGCCAGTATGTAATCAGCCATTTCTCACATTGAAAAATAAATCTTTTCACATTGGCTGCTGAGTCATTTGGACATAACCTTGGCAGTCTTTCATAGTCTCTTTGATATCTGGTATAACCATATGTTCTAACATCATCTTGTATATTTGCTACTCCAGTTGTGTAATCAGCCGTTTCTCCAAGATGAGCTGGTTCCTTCTAGTAGGGAAGTGTACTTACAGACTGCAATCTGGGAGCTAGGAGTGCTCATTGTTACTGGGTTGATCATTGTGTCTGTTTAGTGGAAAAACTAAGAGAATGTTTTGTTTATAGGATAAAATCCATTAGGAGTTCTTATTAATACTTCCTATTCACATTCAGGACTATGAGATTATTAGTGAACCTCATGTACTCTGTTTCACACCAAGACTTGTGATTTTTAAGATCAGTAAGGATGACAGGATTAGAATATCACTTACTTGTTCTCTTTATTCCACATTACCCCCTAGATCTGTCTCAAAACAGCAATATTAACATGACCACCAAAAATATGATTGGTACTAACAGTTAACATCTTTTTGTAATGTGGTCCTTTTTGTCCTTAAGTTGTTCTCTAGAGGTGTGTGCAAATTTTGTATTTTAGCAAAAATATATTCTTACTGGATTACTACGTAATCTGGCAATATGTATTAAGCTTCTTCTAAAAAAGACCTCCATATCCATTAATCCAGGAATTATACTTCTAAAACTTTAAAGCAACAATAAAAAAATCTGGACAAAACTTTATTTTCAACAAAAATTTCCTATTTATTAGAGGGAAAAAATAGATGTAGCCTTCTGTCCAAAAATACAAAAGTACTTAATTAAATTGTAATGATTCATCCCTTAGAATATCATGCATGTGTTACAAATAAGTGAGAATAAATAACCAATAGAACCAAATGATGTAAGCATTTTTGTAGAAGAGGAAGAAAAGCAGCAGAAGAATGACAAATGTAAAGATATGAAAATCCCCAAATTACCACTGGAGAGCACTAAAGAACAATCTGAGAATGTTAGACGAAGCCAGGTAGGGACAGGGATAGGGGTGGGGGGATCAGGGGAGCTGCGGCTACCCATTCAAACATAATGGGCTAAGGTCTGAGCTAGTTGAAGATGTCTAAGCTATAAAATATTTTTCTTTTTAAATTTTAAACTTTTTATTGAGAAGTAATTTCGAATGCACAGAAAAGTTAGAAGAATTAATACAAACAACACCCATATACCATTTAGCCACACTGCCCATTCTTTACATTGTATATTATGTTTATCCCATTTGCTCTTTTTCTTTGTCCATGTTTGTGTATGTAGGTATATCTCTATATGTACCCATTCACAAAATTTATATTTTATTTTTTTTCTGAACCATTTGAAGGTAAGTTACATACTTTATGGTGAATAACCTCTAAGTTGCTTGGTGTGTTTTTCTTAAGAATGGAGATATTATATCTAACTATAGTATAGTTATCAAATTCAGTAAATTTTACAGTTTATTTTATTTAATCAATTATCCATATTCAAATTTTTTCAATTGACCTTATTAATATTACTTATAACATTTTTTCCCTTCAGTGCAGGATCCAGATAAAGGTCAGGTATTGCATCAATCTGCCAGAGTTCTTCATATTCCTTATCTTGTGTATTGTATGCCATTAACATTTTGAAAAATACAGTCTTTGCCCTTTTTGATAGAAAGGGCCTCATTTTGGATTTTTCTGATTTTCCGTTATGATTATATTCAGTTTAGATATTTTAGGACAGTAGTATGTAAGAGATGTGCTTTCTCATGGTATCACATCTGAGGAAACCAATATCCATTTGTTCCCCATTGGTAATATTAGTTTACATTATCTGTTCAACCAGCTATTTGATTTCTCCACTTTAAAATTATTCTATATATATTCAACTTAAAGTAGTCTGTGGGGAGCCATTTTAAAAATCAGGTAAATATTCTGATCCTTAACAAAATGTTACCTCTGATTTAGCAACAATTGATTGTCCTTGACTGATTTACTTTTTACTATAAGAATTGCTAAATACTGATGTGCCAACCCCAGCTCTCGCTCCCTCTCTCTCTCTCTCTCTCTCTCTCTCTCTCTCTCTCTATATATATATATATATATATATATATATATATTCTTTTTTTTGAGATGGGATCTTGATCTGTCACCCAGGATGGAGTGCTATGGCACAATCTTGGCTCACTGTAACCTCCACCTCCTGGGCTCAAGCCATCCTCCCACCTCAGCCTCCCAAGTAGTTGAGAGCACAGGCACACGCCACCATGCCCAGCTAGTTTTTTTTTTTTTTTTTTTTTTTTGTATTTTTGTATTTTTGGTAGAGAAGCGATTTCACCATGTTGCTGAGACTGGTCTCAAACTCCTGAGCTCAAGCGATCCACCTGCCTTGGTCTCCCAAAGTGCTGGGATTACAGCATGTTAGCCACCATGCCCAGCCTCTTTCTATATATTTACCAATTAACAATTAACTATTCTGCTGAACACAGATCCCTCTCATCTGTGCTATTTATTTGACAATGTATTATATGTATGAACTCATAAATCCTGATTTTTCAATGGCGCATCATTTGTTCCTATACTTTATTATTTTAGATGCTGCAAGTGTTTTATATTTTACTGGGGGGAAACCACATCAAGTTGGCTTCAGTGTCCTTGTGATGTATCTGCAATTGTTCTTTCCTTAAATACTTTTATTTACTTTTAAACATAAAAAAAAAGTTCTAGGCTCGGCTGGGTGCTGTGGCTCACGCCTGTAATCCCAGCACTCTAGGAGGCCGAGGCGGGTGGATCAAGAGGTCAGGAGTTCAAGACCAGCCTGGCCAAGATGGTGAAACCCCATCTCTACTAAAAAAAAAAAAAAAAAATCCAAAAATTAGCTGGGCGTGGTGGCAGTCTCCTGTAATCCCAGTTACTCAGGAGGCTGAGGCAGGAAAATCACTTGAACCCGGGTGGCAGAGGTTGCAGTGAGCCGAGATCGCGCCACTGCACTCCAGCCTGGGCGACAGAGCGAGACTCCGTCTCAAAAAAAAAAAAAAAAAAAAGTTCTGGCTGGGCGCGGTGGCTCACGCCTGTAATCCCAGCACTTCGGCAGGCCGAGGCAGGCGGATCACGAGGTCAGGAGATTGAGACCATCCTGGCTAACATGGTGAAATCCCGTCTCTACTAAAAAATACAAAAAATTACCGGGCGAGGTGGCGGGCGCCTGTAGTCCCAGCTGTGCGGGAGGCTGAGGCGGGAGAATGGCGGGAACCCCGGAGGCGGAGCCTGCAGCGAGCCGAGATCGCGCCACTGCACTCCAGCCCGGACGACAGAGCGAGACTCCGTCTCAAAAAAACAAACAAACAAACAAAAAAACAAAGTTCTAGGCTCTTTTTGTACTTACCTTGTGAAGCTTCAGAACCATCCATTCCCCAAGGATCCGTGGGTTTTTTTTAAGTGAGGCATTGGAGGCCAAGGTATCAGAGGTAGGTATGCTAGTTGTTACTGAAATGTCTTTGTTGCGTGTGAGCTATGAACTCTTGGTACTAACAACCTGACACTCCCTACCAAAACAAAGATCCACATTGAGAAGAAACTGTCAGAAATATCTCCCTAATTGGACAAGGATGGTAGATATAAACCATCAAATAAATTGTCAGATTAAAACTGTGGAAAAGAACAGGGGAGGCAAACTTTTCAGAAGAGGCACATAATCTTATTACTTTATGGAAACAATAAAAGTGATCTTTCTAGAACTATGAAGCTGGGTTAATTATGCATATGCAGACATAGTATCCAAAAATTAAAGATAAATTAGGTGTCTAAAACTTGAGCAATAGAAAATGATGGCTTTCAAATTCATAGATGTTGCTTATAAATTAAAGAAAATAAAGAAAAGATTGTCCCTAGAGACCACAAAAAAATTCTAGAAAGATATGTTCACAAAGCAGATAAACGCTGATGTTTTAAAATGAGCTAAAAGGAGTAAACAAATTAGGAAAATGGTAGATGCTATGATACAACAATAAAAATTAAAATTAGATAAATTCAGAGATGAGGTGATATGAGAAAAAGATTTAAAAAGAGGTGACAGATAAAAAAATTGCAAAGGAAAAACAAATGTCAAAGAATTAGTAATTTTGAAAACACAAGAACAATTAAACATAACAAATAAGAACTTAAAAGAAGTATAAGATGAAGAAGGATGAAAAAGAAAAAAATTAAGTTCAAAGAGTTGTAAAGAGAGAAATACAAAGGATTTGAAACAGAAAGTAGGCTAAGAAAATCTAACATACATATGAGTCTTGAAATAAAAAAACCCAAAAATGCAAAAAAATTCAAAAAACTGGAATTCAAGAAAATGACCTAAAATAAAAGATTGCATACTAATATTTATATACATGTAATATAAATGATATATATCAATATCAATATTTATAAAATATTTTTATATATTGCATATTAATATTTATTTATAAAAGGAATTAACAGCTATGACTATTGATGGTATCTTGTATGGGTACACAGTTCCCAGATTCTTACCATAAAGTACCTACTTTTTTATTACTTCAAATCATAAGGTCTCAACATCAGGTAGGAAAAATAAATCATGCACAATTTGAGGTCATAGGGAGGATGCCAGGAATTTAGTGAAAAATTGGGAGGGTGATTAAGAGCTGAGGTTCAGTACCTGAGAAAAAATTTTCTGAGGAAGGAGTAAGGAGTCATTAGATATGAATAACTAAATATGGGATCTTGGCAAATATCTAGCTTCTTTGAATCTAAAAAAGCATAGTTTTCTTATGAAACTGAGATTCAAAGATTAACATATTTTGTCTATTTAATAGGATTGTTATGATGACCAAACTAGTTAATAAGTGTGAAGGTGTTTTCTTTTTTTAATCATTTGTTTGGTTTATTATTTTCCAGCTTTATTAAGATAGGATTGAAAAATTAAAATTGTAAATATTTATGCTGTACAGTGTGATGTTTTGTTACATGTGTACAGCATGAAATGATCACCACAATCAAGCTAATTAACATATCCATCACCTCACGTAGTTTCCTTTTTTTTTTTTTTAAGATGGAGTCTTGCTCTGTCACCCAAGGTGGAGTGCAGTGGCGTGATCTCAGCTAACTGCAACCTCCGCCTCCCAGGTTCAAGCGATTCTCCTGCCTCAGCCTCCCAAGTAACTGGGACTACAGGCGACCACCCCCACACCGGCTAATTTTTGTGTTTTAAGTAGAGATGGAGTTTCACCATATTGACAAGGCTGGTCTTGAACTCCTGACCTTGTGATCCGCCCTCCTTGGCCTCCCAAAGTGCTGAGATTACAGGCGTGAGCCGCAGCGCCAGGCCAGTTTCCATTTTTGTGTGTGTGGTAATAACGTTTAAGATCTACTCTCTTAGCAAATTTTGTGCATACAAACAATGTGAAGGTGTTTTCACAAATATAAAACAGCAAAAATTGCGTTTTCGTTCTCACTAATTGCTAATTGTTATTCTTTTCATAACTCAAACAAAGATGTCTTTAAAAAGATATATGAAAATTCTACTTCTAAATAAAAAATAGATATGATATCTGGCTCCCTCTTCCAAGACCAATCCAATAAAAATTTTTAGAGGAAGAATAACTAGAGAGAAATAGTGAAATTATATTCTCAGATAGCAGAGTACTGTTTTGAAATGGTGTGTATGAGGAATCTGATTGCATTGCCATCCCCAGGTAGGAAGCATCCTGGCATAGCTATGACATATTGAAATAGGAATGGTAGTTCTGGAATTCTGATATCGTTCTTCTGTCATTGCCTTGGAACAAAATATGTCTACTGCCACATTTGTGGTAGCTCTGGGGGATGTCCTCAAGAGTTATATATTAGCTCAGCCTTGAACATAGCTGGGAAAAATGGGACAGAGGGAGTAACTAACTCCAAGTAGTAGGTTGTTTATACCATCCATCAAATACCCCTGGGCTAAAGAAACAATTTGAGATTATAATCTACAATTTCATTTACCTTTCCCAAAAAAGGATAAAGTCTTGCCTAAGCAGTTGGTTGTGGGAAGTGATATGACTGAGTGGTTCCTGGAGCCAGTCTTTATCCCATCACTTTTTGCTACTTTTCTTCTCCCCATTCTTCCAGTGACTTTACTGGGGCTGACTCACAATTGGGCCTGACTTTACACATTATGTATTACCTGACAGAGTATTTGATATTTCTAGGGGAAAATAGGCTCAAATGTTAAAATAACAAGACATTTGAGGATCCAGTCTTTTTCAAATGAATATCAACTGAATGTTGTATTTCATTAGAAGTAGATAAATAGGGAAAACATTTAAAAGCAGATTAACACAATAAATGTACAAGAAAATATTAGCAATATGGAACTAAAATATTCAAATAATCAAGCAGAAACCTTAAAAATGAAAAAATAATAGTTGTGATAAATAATCCAATAGACAGAATAAATGAGAAGAATGATATATGAAGTAAAAATGATAAAATATCTAGAAAGAAATTTGTTGATAATAAAACAAAATAAAGCTAGAGAAAAAACAAAACAAAAACTAAGATGTGTTTACCATAAACCAGAAGTAAAAAGACTTTGTCATATTGCATTAGTCTGTTTTACACTGCCATAAAGACATACCCAAGACTTGGTAATTTATAAAGAAAATAGGTTTAATCGACTTACAGTTCCACATGGCTCCCCAGCCATGTGGAACTGTGAGTCCAATAAACGTCATTCTTTTGTAAATTGCCCAGTCTCAGGTATGTCTTTAATCAGCAGCATGAAAACAAACTAATACAGATTATTAATCTATTTTCAGATGAATAGTTTGCAAATATCTTTTTTCCATTCTGTGAGTTTTCTCAATTTGTTTTCTTTGCTGTGCAGAAGATTTTTAGTTTGATGTAATCCCAATTGTCTATTTTTGCTTTGATTGCCTGTGCTTTTGAAGTCTTACACAAAATATCTCTACCCAGACCAATGTCCTGGAACATTTCTCCAATGTTTTCTTTGAGTAGTTTCAAACTTGCAGGTCTTAGATTTAAGTCTTTAATCTATGTTAATATTTTTTGTGTGTATGGTGAGATACAGGGGTCTAGTTTCATTCCTCTACATATAATTACCCAGTTTTCTCAGCACTATTTATTGAAAAGACTGTTCTTTTCTCATTGTATGCTCTTGGCACCTTTGTTGAAAATGAGTTGGTTGTAAATGTGTACATTTATATCAGGCTTCTCTATTTTACTCCGTTGCTCTATGTGTCCATTGTTATGACAGTACCATGCTGTTTTGGTTGCCAGCACTTTGTCGAGTGCAGTGGCACGATCTCGGCTCACTGCCTGGGTTCACGCCATCTCCTGCCTCAGCCTCCCGAGTAGGTGGCATTATAGGCGCCCGCCGCCACACCCGGCTAATTCTTTTGTATTTTTTAGTAGAGACGGGGTTTCACCATGTTAGCCAGGATGGTCTCGATCTCCTGACCTCGTGATCCGCCCACCTCGGCCTCCCAAAGTGCTGGGATTACAGGTGCCAGCCACCGCTCCCAGCCTGTAGTAAGTTTTGAATTCAGGTAATGTGATGCCTCCAGTTTTGTTCTTTTTGCTCAGGATTGCTTTCACCCTTTGTGGTCTTTTGTGGTTCCATATAAATATTAGATTCTTTTTTTTCCATTTCTGTGAAGAATGCCATTGGCATTTTGAGAGCGATTGCATTGAATTTGTCAATTGCTCTGAGTAGTATCATCATTTTAACAATAGTAAGTGTTCCAATCCATAATCATGGAATATCTTTCAGTTTTTTTTGTGTGTACACTTCCATTTCTTTCACCAGAGTTTCATATTTTTTTAATGTAGATCTTTCACTTTCATTGAATTTACTTCTAGGTATTTTGTATTTTCATAGCTATTGTAAATGAAATAGTTTTCTTGATTTCTTTTTCAGATTGTTCACTGTTGGCATATATAAATGCTACTGATTTTTGTATGTTGATTTTGATTCTTTACTTTAGGAATTCACATCAGTTTTAACAGCTTTTTGGTGACGTCTTTATGATTTTCTAAGTATAAGACCACATTGCCTGCCAATAAGGCTAATTTGATCTATTCCTTTCCAATTTGGATACCCTTTCATTCTATTGCTTAATCGTTCTGGCCAGGACTTCCAGTATTATGTTGAAAAATAGTGGTGAAAGTGGGCATCCTTGTTGGAAAAATGGGATGGAAATTATGTTTAATTGAATTTAAAGCTCATGCTTCAAAGTACACCATCAGGAAAGTAAAAATGTAATCCAGTAAATGTGAGAAAATATTGGTAAGTTATATATCTAATAAGGACTTGTAGCTAGAATATAATAGAACTCCTACAACTCAATTAAAAAAAAACTCCAAAGACCCCAAAATGGGCAAAGGATCTAAATTGACATTTCTCTTTAAAAAGTTACATAAGAGTCAGTCGGGCGCGGTGGCTCACGCCTGTAATCCCAGCACTTTGGGAGGCTGAGGTGGGCGGATCACCTGAGGTCGGGAGTTCGAGACCAGACTGACCAACATGGAGAAACCCTGTCTCTACTAAAAACTACAAAATTAGCCGGGCATGATGGCACATGCCTGTAATACCAGCTATTCAAGAGGCTGAGGCAGGAGAATCGCTTGAACCTGGGAGGAGAAGCTGCAGTGAGCCGAGATGGCACCATTGCACTCCAGCCTGGGCAGCAAGAGTGAAACTCCCTCTCAAAAAAAAAAAAATAGTTACACAAGAGTCAGTTAGGATATAAACAATGATTAATATCATCAGGGAACAGCAAATCAAAACTACAGTGAAACATCATTTACAAACACAGAATGGATATAATTATAAAAGCAGAAAACAGCAAGTGTTGGTGAGGATGTGGAGAAATCAAAACCTGCACACATAGCTGGTGGGAATATAAAATGGCACAGCCATTTTGGAAAACAGTCTGGGGGTTTCTTACAAAATTGAACTTAGAATTAACACATGTCCCAGCAATTCTGATCTTAGATACATATCCAAGAAAAATTAAAATATATGTGTACACAAAATATTATACAGAAATATAAATAGCATTACTCATAATAGCCAATAATAGCCAATAATATTTGTGTAAACAACCCAAATATTAATCAGTGAATGATTAGATTAACAAAGTATCGTATATCTAAACAATAGAATATCATTCAACTATTAAAAGAAATGAAGTATTGACACACAGTGTGATATAAATGAATCTGAAAAAAATGCAGTATGTTAAGTAAAAAAAAAAGCCAAAAATGAAATACTACAAATGGTATAATTCCATGTGTATAAAATGTCCCCAAATGACAAATCTGTCAAAATAAGTAGTATACAAGTGGTTGTCTAGTGCTTGGAGGTGACAGAGAATAGGCATTGACCGCTATTGAGAATAGGGTTTTGGGGGCTATGAAAATATTCTAAAATTACATTATGATGATAGTTGTACAACTCTGTGAATGTACTAAAAACTATTGAATTATAAGCTTTAAGTGGGTAAGTTGTATGGTTTATGAACTATATCTCAATAAACCTGTTATAAAACAGGTATACAAATATTATCAACTATCTGCTAGCAACTTAGAAAACTGAGATAAATGGACATATCTCTAGTAAAATGTGACTTATAGTTAATTCATGAAGTAATAATAAAGCTTAATTAGTCCCATGGTTTTTAAAGAAACTAAATAGTGATTTAAAATTTTCTCACAAGAAAACTCCAGACCTTGTCTACTTTAAAGTTGAGATCTACAAAAGCTTTAAAAATAAAAGGATTGTGGACCAATTTATTCTGAGTTCAGCATAAGCTTGTTACCAAACCCAAAAATGTTATAGAAAGACAAAAAAACTGTAGAACCACACTTGTTAATAAATATAGATATGAAAATTCTAAATATAAAAATTTTAAATTAAGTCCAACTCTGGAGAAAAGATAATACAGCAAAACCAAATTGGATGTATCCTATATATTAAGAATTACTCAACATTAGAAAATTCACTAATGTGATTCTTTTAATATGTTACTGTTACTGTAATGTATTTTTTAATATGTTACCATGTTACCACACATTAACATTTAATATATTACCACAGTAAGATATTAAAAGAAAAAATCTGTAAACAAATAAAGTATTTGATAACATTTAACATAATTTCTTTTTTAAAATAATTTCAATGTTTATTTTAGATATGAGGGTACGTGTAAGTTTTGTTACATGGGCATATTGGGTTTGGGGTACAGATCCCGTCACCCAGGTAATGAGCGTATTACCCACAGGTAGTTTATCAACCCTTACCCAACTCCTTCCCTCCTTGATATGGTTTGGGTCTGGGTCCCCATCAAATTTCATGTCAAATTGTGGTCCCCAGTGTTGGAGGTGGGGCCTGGTGGCAGGTGGTTCTATCCTATGAGTGGATTTCTTGTGAATGGTTTGGCACCATGGTCCTGGAGCTGTTCTCATGATAGTGAGTGAGTTCTCATGGGACCTGGTTGTTTAAAAGTGTGCAGCACCTACCCCTTGGTCTCTCTTGCTCCTGCTCCCATCATGTGAGGCACTTCACTCCCCTTTCAACTTTCGCCAAGATTGGATGCTTCCTGAGGCCTCCCCCAAAGCAGAAGATGCTGTGCTTCCTGTACAGCCTGTGGAAACATGAGTCAATTAAGCCTCCTTTGTTTATAAATTACTCAGTCTCAGGTATTCCTTGGCAGCAGTGTGAGAACAAACTGATACCAAAAAATAGTACTAGGAGAAGGATATTGATATAAAGATACCTAAAAATGTGGAAGCAGTTTTGGAATTGGGTAACAGGCAGAGGCTGAAAGAATATGAAGGTCTCAGAAGAAGGCAGGAAGATGAAGGAAAGTTTGGAACATCTTAGAGACTGGCTAAATGGTTCTGACCAAAATGCTGATAGAAATGTGCACAGTGAAATCCAGGCTGAGAAGATCTCATATGGAAATAAGGAACTTATTTGGAACTAGAAAAAGAGTCACTTTTGTTATGCCTTAGCAAAGAACTAGGCTGTATTGTGTTCCTGCCCTAGGGATATGTAGAACTTCAAAATTGAGAATGATGATTTAGGGTATCTGGCAGAATAAATTTATAAGCAGCAACATGTTCAAGACATGGACTGGCTGCTTCTGATAACCTACGTTCATATGCATGAGCAAATGGCATAAACTTGGAACTTATATTTAAAGGGAAAGCAGAATATAAAACTTTGTAAAATTTGAAGAGTGGCCATGTGGTGAAAAAGAAAAGTCCATTTTCAGGGTAGGAATTCAAGCAGGCTGCAGAAATTTGCAAAAGTAAAAAGGAACCAATTGCTAATAGCCAAGACAATAGGGAAAAGACCTCCAAGGCATTTCAGAGATTTTTAAGGCCGCCGCTTCCATCACAGGCCTGGAAGCCTAGGAGGACTGAATAGTTTCATGGGCCAGGCCCTTTGTCCCACTGCCCTTCACAGCCTTTGGACACTGGTCCCTGCATCCCAGCCATTCCAGTTTTAGCCATGGCCCAAAGGAGCCCAAGTACAGTTCGGGTCACTGCTTCAAAGGGTGCAAGCCATAAGCCTTGTTGGCTTCCATGTGGTGTTAGGGCTGCAGGTACACAGAGTGCAAAAGTTGAGGCTTGGGAGCCTCTGACTAGATTTCAGAGGAGGTATGAAAAAGCCTAGAATCCCAGGCAGAAGTCTGCTGCAGGGGTGGAGCCCTCATAAAGAACCTCTACTAGGGCAATGTGGAGGGGACATGTGGGGTTGGAGCCCCCACAGAGTCCCCGCTGGGGTACCGCCTAGTGGAGCTGTGAGAAGAGGGTCACTGTCCTCCAGCCCCGAGAATGGTAGATCCACAAACAGCTTGCACCTTATGCCTGGAAAAGCTGCAGGCACTCAATGCCAGCACTTGAAAGCAGCCATGGGGTCTGAAACCTGCAAAGCCACAGGAGCAGAGCTGTCCGAGGCCTAAGAAGCGCACCTCTTGCATCAGTGTGCCCTAGATGTGTGACATGGAGTCAAAAGAGTTTATTTTGAAGTTTAAGATTTAATTAGTGCTCTGCTGAATTTCTGACTTGCACAGGGCCTCTAGCCCCTTTCTTTTGGCCAATTTCTCCCTTTTGGAATGAAATTATTTACTCAATGCCTATACCCACATTCTTGAAAGTAACTAACTTGTGTATGATTTTCCAGGCTCATAGGAAGAAGGTACTACCCTTATCTCAGATGAGACTTTGAACTTCGTAATTTTAAGTTAATGCTGAAAATAGTTATGACCTTTTTAACAATAGTGATTCTTCCTATCCATGAGCATAGAATATTTTTCTATTTATTTGTGTTGTCTCTGATTTGTTTTTGCAGTATTTTATGTTTCTCCTTGTAGAGCTCTTTTACCTCCTTTGTTAGCTGTATTCCTATTTCCACTTTTTTGTGGCTATTGTAAATGAGATTAGGTTTTTGATTTGACTCTCAGCTTGAATATTACTGAGGTATAGAAATACTGATTTTGGTACATTGATTTTGTATCTTAAAACTTTACTGAAGTTGTTTATCAGTCCTAGGAGCCTTTTGGCAGAGTATTCAGGGTTTTCTAGGTATAGAATTGTATCACCATCAAAGAGAGATAATTTTATTTCTTCTTTTCTATTTGCATGTCTTTTGTTTCTTTCTCTTGCCTGACTGCTGTGGCTAGGACTTCAAGTACTACACTGAATAGGGGTGATGAGAGTGGGCATTCTTATCTTATTTAAGTTCTCAAGAGGAATGGCTCCACCTTTTGGCCATTCCATAAGATGTTGGGTTTGGGTTTGTCATAGATGGCTCTTACCATTTTGAGGTATGTTCCTTCACTGCCCAGTCTGTTGAGAATTTTTCATCATAAAGGGATATTGGATTGTACCAAAAGCTTTTTTCCATGTTCATTGGGATGATTATATGGCTTTTGCTTTTAATTCTGTTTATATGGAAAATCACATTTACTGGTTGCATATGTTGAAACAGCCTTGCAGCCCAGGAATAATACTTGATCATGGTGTATGAACTTTTTGATGTGCTGCTGGATTCAGTTTGCTAGAATTTTGTTAAGAATTGTTCATCAGGGCTGTTTGCCTGAAGTGTGTGTGTGTGTGTGTGTGTGTGTGTGTGTCTGTGTGTGTGTGTGTGTGTGTGTCTATTCCTGATTTTGGTGTCAGGCTGATGCTAGCTTCACAGAATGAGTTAGGAAGGAGTCCCTCCACCTCAATTTTTTGGAATAGTTCCAGTAGGATTGGTACCAGTTCTTTGTATATTTGATAGAATTCAGCTGTGAACCATCTAGTCCAGGGCTTTTTTTGGTTGGCAGGTTTTTTATTACCAAGTAAATTTTTTATGACTTCTTATTGGTATGGTTAGGATGGCTATTATTAAAAAGTCAAATAATAACAAATGTTGGCAAAGGCTACAGAGAAAAGTGAATGCTTATACACTGTTGGTGGGAATGTAAATTAGTTCAGCCATGGTGGAGAGTAGTTTGGAGATTTCTCAAAAAACTAAAAACAGCAAGTATTTAACCCAGCAATCCCAATACTGGGTAATATACAAAAGAAAACATTGTTCTACCAAAAAGACACATATACTCCTACATTAATTGTGATGCTATTCATAATGGCTAAGACATGGAGTCAACCTAGGTGCCCCAAAATGGTGAACTGGATAAAGAACACGTGGTGCATATACACCATGGAGCACTATGCAGCCACAAAAAAAGAACAAAATATGTCTTTTGCAGCAACATGGATGCAGTTGGAGGCCATAATCCTAAGAGAATTAATATAGAAACAGAAAACCAAATACTGCATGTTCTCACTTATAAGGTCGCAGTGAGCTGAGATCATGCCATTGCATTCCAGCCTGGTTGACAAGACTGAAAAAAATTTAAAAAAAACAAACATATAACTAAACCACTTTGTCAAGTATTGAGCCTATTTGTAAAACTAAATGTTTTCTTATTGTTTTATAAACTTGATAAATTATTGAACCTGAAAAAGAAATGACAGGACCAAGCATTAAAAGTCCCACATCTTAAAACTATAACATGTTTTTCCTATTAAATAAACTGACAAAGGTACTGAGTTGGTCTTATGAAAGCCAGTCTTCCTTGTGTTTTCTGTATATATTTCCTTATTTATTGCTCCCTGTATTTAAAGCATTTAAACCCTGCTTTTCCTTGCTTCTTCTCTCTTATTAATTCCTCTCCTTTGCATTCTTCCTCTAAGCTGTTTGTGCTTCTGCCGATAGACCAACTTTGAAGAGTTAGTTTTCCCATTATGATTATGACTTGCAAGATTATTATTTTCTTGTTTCTTTGCCTTATTTTATTGGTCATTGGACAATTAGGTAATGTGCAAAAGAAACAGTAATGATATCACTGGATATACTGGACCATATATTTCCTTTGTCTAACCCAGAGGTTTTCCTAGTTTTTCAGTTACTTTCATTGATGGTAGCCTTAAGGATAGAAATGTCACCTTTAAAAATATCTCAAGGATCTAAACTGAATTCACTTTGAAACTTTATTACTGGACATGCACAAGCATGTCAAGTCCTCAATTAATAGATGAAATATTATCCCCTTTTTCAGCCTTAAATGTCTTTCAAAGCATTTCATGGGCATGCAAAATAGTTGGTTGATATTTTGGGGACTATCCATGGAAGTAATTGAGAGCACTGGCTAAGAGTATTTTTTGTGCTAATTAAATATTCCAAATTTCTATCAAGATTATTGTCACCTATTTAATGGCTCATTGAGTTTACAGTCTATGCAAGTTCTCTTTCATCAGTAGTGTTAGGACATCCATTCTGGAAATGACAAATTAGAGAGCAAGCTAAAAAGATAAAAGACCTTCTGAAGATTATTTACATTTCAAATTTTTGACATGGACCATTCTGTTCATTGATGAGATAAAGAATCTGGCCAGCTTGGAAGATTAATTTCCTTCAAAGAGTTCACTTACACTTATTTTACAAAAGTAAGGCATTGAAACTTGTGCTAAAGAATGATTTTGTCCATTTAAATGGATCTATGCAGAAAATTTAATACCTTTCATATACTTGGTAAATCTTATCTTTAATAGAAATTTTTATTGCATATACTAAAAATAGTTGAAACATGGACTCATAAATAAAGTTTAACATTTCTGGTGTGAAAGAGAATGAGAAAGTTCACATTAGAAGTTGAGCATGCAAATAATTCATGTGTTCATTCAACAAATTATGATTAAGCAATGGCCATATGCTAAGGATTATATTGCACCATAAGTATACATTGGAGAATAAAATGGGGATAAAAAAACTTATTTTTGCTTGAGTATAGTTGGAAATATAAACAATAAATAAACATGTGTATAATGACTCTTGAAAAGTGTATGAAAAACTACTGACACAATACCATAAAGGAAGAGCAGAGGTAGATGAATGGTAAAGACATTTAAGCTGAGATACAATGGAAATAAAGACTGAGCCAGGCAAAAATTGAAGGAAAGTTCAATGGAAATGGCTCTCCTACCACATGACAGAATAAAGATTCCAATCCAGATTTTCAGACCCCAAATTCAATGCCTTATTTCCCCCATTTACCCATATTACTTGGACTGTATTTTTTGCATTAAATAATAAAGACATAGTAATCTAGATACCTTAGCCTCTAAAGTTTATGGTTAACGTTTATGGTTAAACATAGAAATACAAAGAAGTCATTTTTAAATACCAGCTCTATCTTTTTTTTCTTTTAGTAATCCATCCAGATTCTGTGCTAGGACATGGCTCTATGCAGCCAAGACTGCAGAATTGCATGGGGTCATACTTTTAGACTGACATGAGTGGTCAAGGCAGCTGAACAACCAATTTAGTTGATTTTGGTTTAATAACTTGACCGGTCACTGGACTGAATTGACCAGAAGGCACTGGCAAACACAGTGAGTTTTTTCTAGAAGATGCAAGCTATGCGTTGGAAGCTGATATTAACTATTTCAGATTGCATGGGTAGCTTCTGCTACTGAAGTGACAATACATTTTGAATCAACTTTATATGAAGAATATGATAATTTCAGAGAGAGAAAGGCAATATCTGTGTTTTTACACCTGCACCCCTTGGACCTCTTTGGCTGTAAATGTTAAAAATTAACCCTGATTAAGTGAAGCAAAACAGAAATTCATAAAAGGATATTAAATAGTTCATATTAGGGACGATTTGAGAATTGGGCAAGAGACAAAAACATAGGATACCTAGTAACTAATCAGTGCTGTATTCAGATTGTGGGGACCTGATTGGATCAGGCTAGATTCTGAGTAGTTTGGTTACAGTGTTTCAGGGGCAGAGAGAGAGAGAGAAGCTGTATATTTCTGTTACTACTATTACTACTGCTGCTACTACTACCCACTATATTAGTAGATGACATTTAGTGAGATCTTACTCTCTAGTGGTAAGCATGTTATGTGCCCACACAACCTGGCAATTAGTAAGATGAGTATCTCCATTTAACATAAGAGGAAACCACAGCTTGAAGAGATTAACCTTTCACAGGGCCACATGGTTAGCAGGTGGCAGAATCAGAAATGTGGTCTATATAGAGTCAAAGCTGTGTTCTTAATGTCTATTCTAAATAGTTTATCCAGTCAACTTAAAATAAGAAGATGGCTGGTTAGTTAATGGCATTGAAGGAAAAAGTAGCCAGTAGGAGAGTTAGCTGGGCTTTTTTGTTTGTTTGTTTTCATTTTTCTCCAGGTCATTTCACTTTTTTTAGGCCTCCTAAGGCCTGTGTCAATCTATGCCTATGATTCAAAATCCAATGCATGTGGTTTTCAATTTTCAATGAAATCATACCATGTACTACTAAATACAGTAAGTAATTGACCATAGGAAAAGGAGCAAAAGTTTTCCAAGAGTTGTTTTTAAAGTATCAGTGAAACTCAGTTAGGACTATGCCGTATACTGGTTATGTGTTGAAAGAAGCAGAATACTTTTCTTGCTGTGTAAAAATTTTAAACACAATTTTAGAAGTAAAAGCCGTCTAAAAGACATTTTTCTTTCCATGATGTTGCCAACTCCAACATCTAGCCCTTGAAATGAGAAAGACAAGTTTACTGATGACTGAATTCTGGAAAGAAAAACAGTGAAGAGGGAAATTAAAAATGGTAAATTTAATATTAGATTCTTCTCACTGTACTAATCATAAATCAATCTTCTACTACTTATATTTAGCTTCTGGTGCAGACAGAAAGTGAAAAAGCAAAATGTGTGTTTCTCACTATAAATTAATTATCTAGCAAAAATCCAAAAGATTCAGTGTAATGGATAGGCAGAACACGAATACATTGACTTCCTCGAAGGTAAAATACATAGACAGTCCCTCTTGTTTTTGTTTTTGTTTTTTCCAAAATAGACCATTCAGTAAGTAGGACATGACTGATATAAGGGATATATGCAGTTACTCGTTACATTTGTTTAAAAATGTTGCTTCCATTTACCACCAATTGACGGCCCAAATTAAGATGGAAGAAGCTTACCTCTAAAATGAAAGTTATTTACATTTGTTATGTCTCACTCAAAATAAATACATACCTTCTGTCTGTGTAAAATGCAAACTAAAATCATTTAAATGAGGAAAGAAGTAGAAGTGCTGCAAATAATGTTTTGAAAAGTTCTCTGGGAAGTGGTCACAGCCTCTTGAGAACACTTTGAACCAGAGTTAAAATAAATGAGTGTGCTGTAACCTCACACAGACTCCTAATCAGATGGTCTTTGTTCTGCAGCTCATATTTTAACTAGAAGTTCGTTTCCAATACCTGTGCATATTTTTCTATTCATATGTAAATTGCATTAAAGTTGTTATTCTTTCTTCCCCAAATTCTGCTTTTAAAGTAATAATAAAATTTATGAAAGAGTAATGTGAGAGGTGGGTGCTTGTGGACACTTGAGTATTCTGGCATTTGTACCAAGCCCACAGGGGCCATCTTGAAGGAGAAGCTTGTGTCTCTCCTTCCCTTAGGGATCTATCTGAACATTAAGAGGTTATCACTAGTGCCGTTATGGGCTTTAGATGTTTCCACTGATATGACATTTGGATTTCAATGGCAGTTTTATGGCTCTCTTTATAGCTGTGATCAGAGCGGAGGTGGTGTGTCCATGGTTGCACTGCCTATCAGGCTAGGGACAGTTGTCTGTTGGTCAGAATGGGCTGGGAACCACACACCCTGGTTCTGCTCCTAGCTTTGCCAGTCACCTGCTGGATGCCACTGAGTAAGTCACATAAGATTACAGGGACCTCCCTTTCTTCTGTGCGCAGACTAATTGCCTGTGGCAAATGTTGCCTGCAAATTTCAAGGGCAGTTGAGTCCTGTGTGCTTCCCCACTTGGCTTCTCTTTTTTTCTTCTCCTTCTTTTTTTCCTCTCTCTTTTTTTAAGGCCATGAGTTGCCAATTTTATGTGCAATTGAGTTGTGCATACCCCAAGCTAAGTAGGGCACCTCAATTGCACTTTAAAACCATCAATTATAAACATATCTATGGTATCTGTTATCTGATGTCTTAAGGGAGTAATGCAATTCTGCTTTGATGGAGTCATTTTATACAGCTGCTTCTTCCTATTTTTACAAGAGGGCTGCAGTTATTAGTTTAACCAAAACAGGACATTTCATTCTTGTGTGCCTTGATTTTTCAACCTGTTAAAGGATAAAGAAATAAGCCACATTTATGAGTGTCTCCAGTTGTTAAAGGAGGAGAAGGGTTAAGATGCAATTTCAAATGTATAAATATAGGATATTTGCAGCACTTGCTTAGAATGTGCCCCGAGTTGTGTTTGCTATTTAAAATGATATCTTATAAATATATTTATTAGAGAACTAAATCAACTGCTTTCTTTCAGGGAGGGAGCTTTGTGTTAAGAGGGTCACCTGGGTTCAGACAATTATACATTTGAATATCAGCTTTGTTAACTAACAACTGCGATTTTGAGAAAGTCACTTTTCCCTCTGCCTCAGTTTCCTTTCATGGACGAAAGTTACTTTGTCCTACACCTTAGTCTCTCAAATGAGGGAAAAAAATACTTACCTTGTAGAATTGTTATGTAGATGAAATTGGATACATGAAAAACCCAGCCTCTCTCAGGAGTTCAGAAAACAGTGACAGTCAACGTCCACGATTGCTCAGAAGTTCTCATTTGGGGAAGATCATGTACTTAGAACCATTGAATAAATACTAGAAGTACTCAAGGAAATTAACTAGGTTATCTAACACTAGGTTGATCAATAAAATAAATGTACATTTCAACTTTTCAACCATATATTGGGCTCATGTAGGCAGAGTTGGTGGTTTTCATGCCGTGTTGCAAGAAGTCAAGGACCTCAAACAGAGGGACCGGCTGAAGAACCTACCGACATGTGATGTCTCCTCCGGACGCCCAGCTTTAAAATTTCTCTCTTTTGTACTCTGTCCCTTTATTTCTCAAGCTGGCCGACTCTTAAGGAAAATAGAAAAGAACCTACGTGAATATCGGGGCAAGTTCCCCGATAATGCCGGTTGCTTTTTCTTTCCTTACCAGCACTCTTGCCCTGTTAGAAATCCACAGGGGTGGATAAATAATCCTTCCACTGACCGTGGCAAAGATTCCTCCATTAGCGCTCTGTGGAGTCCATCTGTCTATTTCCTTTTCGGCATTGCCTCATTCCTTCTTCAGTAGCTTCCTTTTTCGTATACTTTATATCATTTGCGTAGTGTGAAATTTAACAAGTGATGTTAGAGATAATAAATCCCACAACTGCTATTTCTGTTTGAAAACCATGACACAGTGTGGTGAAAGCGCCAAATAGTCTGGGGTTTGTTCTTGTTTGCAGGGCTTTTTCTTCGCATATTTTACTGTCAGTTTCTTGACATTTTTGTCAGCTCAGGACTGGAGGGCATAGGTGCTGGCGGCAGGTCTGACCACATTTTTATTCTCCATTGCATTTTCAGAGACTACGAAAAAATAAAATAAAAACTGGGGGTGGGAAGGGGGAGTGAGGAAGAATGAGGAAGAGAGGTGACCGAGTCAAAGGCAGAGCAGGACAGGGGTGAGGCTGTGAAAGTCAGAATGTGTAGCTTTTCACTCTGCAGGCGCTCACCAGGGAAGGTGCTCCAGGCCCCCCTACCCCTACCCCCACCCCACCTCCAAACCCTGAGACACAAACGCGAAGAGATTTGCTATGAAAGACATGCCATTTTCTCATTTCCTCATTATGAAAGGCAGGTAGAAGGCAAATATTTGAATCTGTTTGCAGGATAATTTTTTTTTCTGACTAACTGCATTTCCGAGCTATGGAGAAAGTGCACAAAACAGCTATTGTTTTTCCTGGAACATCACCTTTGGCTCTCATCAACTCTTATGGTTTTCTGCACTTTACAAGTGGGAGCTTTTTCTCTCTCTTTTTTTTATATTTTATTGGTAGAAAAAATGTACGAGACCCCCAATGCCACGACCTTCAGGAAGTGTTCATGTAGGTGGCGTCGTTTGTCATCTCCTCCCAGCATTTGCAAACAAAGAGAAAAAAGTGAACACATTGTCATGAGCATCTATTCAGCTTAACTAGCATAATAACAACTTAAATAGCATAACAGCGACAATAACAACTGTATTACAGTACAGAAAACTATCCTCCTAAGGAAGACTTGTTATAATTTATTTTAATTTCCCTAAGAATGTATTACCTGAACTGTCCATGAAGGAATAAAAAAAGTTTTCTTATTAAATAAGTTATGATAACACACATTCCCAAATTTAATCTAAAACTGAGTCCTTTTTTTCCATCAGAATATTTATTAATATGAAAAGGGGCTATAGTTTCAATACCAATAGTACACAGTTTAAGAAACAGAGTTCTAATAGTTTAAATGTTTACCTTTCTGAGCACATTGTTTTACTAAACAATTGTTTATTATTAAAGTTTTATTTTGTGAATTTGGCTACTTACTTTCATTGCAAAGGAAGTTCAAGTGTTTGACACTTCAGGGAAGGTCAAAAATTAATTTTTAAACCATTCCTAAAATATGCTGATGTTCCCTTCGATATTAGAACAAAAAAAAATATTTATTTGGGCTTAAAAAATAGCTTAAAAATAGAGCTTAAAAAAAGAGATAATATAGAGATATAAAAATATAAATACATATAAAATATATGATAAAGAATGTAAATACAAAAATACATAAAATAAATTTAATAGCCTATGTACATAACCCAATGATATTAAAATATAAACAAATTAAGATATGAACATAGAAGAGCCAAACAGAAAAAATATCTTGGTGAACATCTGCAGATACATCAGTAATGTAAACTGCTATCAGGAGAATTATTAGGTCAATAATTTCCTACTTTAACAAATTCGATAGAGGTCACCAACTGCCTTCCAAGCAGGACACATTGATTTATACTTGCACAAAAGTATTTTTAGATATATATGATTCTTTTTTGTTAATTTGCCCTTTCATGTTTTTTCTTCATTTCTTTATTGGGCTCTAGATGAATTTAGTTGGTCTTTTAAAATGATTGTATCAAGTTTATAAATTAATTTGAGAAAACTGACATCATTATTGTATGGCTGCGTAGAGTTAAGTAGTTGGAACAGAGACCATATGACCTGCAAAGGCTAAAATATTTCCCACCTGGCCCTTTACTGAAATGCTGACTCCTGCTTTAGATCATTTGTTTTTCTTCATTGTCTTTTCAAAATTTATTTTCATAAGGAAAAATTATCATTAATTTTATAAATTCTCTTGTTTTAATAATTTCTGATGACTCCCCTGAGATTTCTAGGTATATAAGATATTACATGAAAATAATTATAATTTAACTTTTATATTCTCATTATTTGTATGTTTACTTCTTTCATTGTCTAGGTCAATTGATATTTATATCCTTTACATATATATCTCTTTATATATATTATACCTATTTAATTTATTCCTATTTTATTAAAATACATTTTAATCAAAATGGATGTTGAATGTAGTCAAATGTTTTCCCCCATCCATTGAGCTAGTCATATATGATGTTCTGTTTTGACCTTTAGACTGTAGTGCATTTTATGAATAGATATCCAAATAGATATTTGGATCCCTGGGGGTGAACTCTACTTGGTTAGAATATTTTATTCTTTCAATACCCAGCTGAATTTTTGTGGTAGTATTTTGTTAAGATCTCACATCCATAGTCAAAAGCAAAATGTGCCTATATTTTTCTAGTTTTGTTGTTTGTAAATTTAGGATGTTAATGTTATGTGAGGCTGAGAAAAAGAATTTGTCTGTTTCCTTTTTTTACCATGCTCTGGATTAATTAAGAGTATCACAATTGTTTTTTCTTGAATGATTAAAAGTATGTACCTGTGAATACATCTGGACATTTTCATTTACTGGATATTATTATTTTAATACATCTGCCAATTTAATTCATTGCTAATGGGCAAAATGTTTCTGTATTTGTAGAAAAAATACAGTGTCTCAAATTTATATTAAAACTCATCTAGTTTATTCAGAGTGACAAATTTATTTTCATGGAATAAAATATTTAGAAAATACTTTTTTCTCAGATTGTTAAGGATTAAAAAAATAGCTTTCATGCATCCTGGATGATACTATTTGTTATACTTCAAGAAAATGAGGATGGCTACCAAAAAGGAAGGGATACAATCAAAAAAACGGTGGAAACATCCCTAGAAGTTTTACTGTAAATAATGTGCAGAATCATAGCTGCCTGAAAACAGCAACTGGAAGCCAGACATGGTAACGCACCACTGTAGTCCTGCTACTCTGAAAGATGAAGTGGGAAGATCACTTGAGCCCAGGAGTTCTAGTCCAGCCTGGGCAATGTAGAGAGACCCCCATCTCCAATAAAAGAGAAAGCATCTGGCCAAAAATAAAAAAGGAAGTCCATGGATTTCTGGGGAAAAAAAACACACACAGAATTAAGAAATACAAACAGTACCAAAATAGAAGTTATAAAGGAGAAGGTGAAGAAGAGGTAAAAAGATATCATGAAAGAAGGCATCTTTCAAAAAAAAAATTAAAAGGCAATTACTTAAAAATAATGAACTAGACTATGGGATAGTTAAGAAGCACACCTTAAAATATCATAATTGTGATCATGTTATTCAAAAGGAGTTTAAGCAAAGAGAATAAGTTCTACCTAGAAATTAGGAGCATTTGTCATTTGGAAGGGCATCACTATACTGAGTCAGTGGAAAAAAATGTGACTCTAGCACCCTTTTGGTTCTGAAATGGACAGTATTTATATACTCATAATGTGTACTAGGTTTTCAAATTTTTCAATCAGCCTACAGACAAGCAAGAATGATTTAGATGTAGTCTGAAAGTGATTTATCTGTGTTTACTTGTGAAAGGAGACAGGAGTGAGGTTGTTGGAGAGGAACATAGAAAGGAAAGTCAGCAGCTTCCGTATCCCATCTTATACAGAAGGGAACGAAAAGATGCCTTAGGAAATAATGAAACATGAAGTAGACTTTTAAGGATGTCATTTAAAATTACAAAACAACAATGAAAGATCTAAAAATAGTGATTCAATGTATCTGTCGAAAGTTGTTGGGGTGGGGAAATGGGATATTTTACATAGGTTATATCTTCTTCTTTTCTAGTATGAGTAAATTATTAATGTTGGATATGGTTTGGCTGGGTCTCCACCCAAATTTCCTCTTGAATTGTGGTTCCCATAATCCCCACATGTTGTAGAAGGAGCCTGGTGGGAGGTAACTGAATCACAGTGGCAATTTCCCTCATGCTGTTCTCATAATAGCAAGTTCTCATGAGTTTTCACTGTTTTATAAGTGACTTCCCCCTTTGCTCAGTTCTCATTCCTCTCTATTCTGCCACCATGTGAAAAAGGACATGTTTGCTCCCACTACGATTGTAGGTTTCTCAAGGCCTCACCAGCCATATTAAACTGTGAGTCAGTTAAACCTCTTTCCTTTATAAATTACCCAGTTTTTATGGGTAATTTAATGGACAGTTCATTATAGCAGCATGAGAATGGACAAATATAGTAAACTGGTACTGGTAGAGAGAGGTGTTGCTATAAAGATATCCAAAAATGTGGAAGCAACTTTGGAACTGGGTAGCAGGCAGAGGTTGCAAGAGTTTGGAGGGCTCAGAAGAATGTAGGAAGATGTGGGAAAGTTTGTAACTTCTTAGAGACTTGTTGAATGATGGCCTTGATCAAAAACAATGAAGTCTAGGCTGAGGTGGTCTCAGATGAAGATGAGGAATTTGCTGGGAACTGGAATAAAGGTGACTCTTGCTATATTTTAGCTAAGAGACTGGTGGCATGTTGCCCCTGCTCTAGAGATCTGTAGAACTTTGAATTTGAGAGAGATTATTTAGGCTATAAGGTGGAAGAAATTTCTAAGTGGCAAAGTGTTCAAGAGGTGGCACGGGTGCTCTTAAAAGCATTCAGTTTTATGCCTTCATCACAAACATAGGTTTGAAATTGGAACTTATGTTTAAAAGGGAAGTGGAGCATGAAAGCTTAGAAATTTTGCAGCCTGACAATGTGATAGAAAAGAAAAACCCCATTTTCTGGAAAGAAGGTCAAGCTGGCTGTAGAAATTTGCTTAAGTAACAGGGAGCCAAATGTCAGTCACCAAGAAAATGGGGAACATGTCTCCAGGGCATGCCAGAGACCTTCAGAGCAGCTCTTCCCATCACAAGCCCCACAGCCTAGGAGAGAAAAATGGTTTCCTGGGCAGGGCCCAGGGCACACCTGCTCTATGCAGACTCAGGACATGGTGCCCTGCACCCCAGCTGCTTTAGCTCCAGCAGTCACTGAAAGGGGGCAAGGTACAGCTCGGGCCATTGATTTAGAAGGTGCGAGCCCCAAGACTTGGGGGCTAACACCTGGGGCTGGGCTTGTAGGTACACAGAAGTCAAGAACTGAGGCAGGGGAACCTCCGCCTAGATTTTAGAAGATGTATGGAAACGCCTGCCAGGAAGAAGTTTGCTGCAGGGACAAAGCCCTCATGGAGAACCTCTGGTAGGACAATGCGGAAGGGAAATGTGGGGCTAGAGCCCCCAGGCAGAGTCCACACTGCGGCACCAACTAGAGGAGCTGTGAGAAGAGGGCTACTATCCTCCAGACACAAGAATGGTAGATTCACTGACAGCTTGCACCGTGCACCTGCAAAAGCCACAGACAATCAATGTCAGCCCATTCAAGCAGCTAGGAGAGGGGCTGAACCCTGTAAAGCCAAAGCAGCAGAGTTGCCCAAGGCCATAGGAGCCCAATTCTTGCATCAGCATGACTTGGCTGTCAGACATGGAGTCAAAGGAGATTATTTTCGAGCTTTAAGATTTGACTACCTACTGGATTTCAGACTTGCGTGGGGCCTGTAACCCCTTCGTTTTAACCAATTTCTCCCATTTGAAGTGGGTGTATTTGCCCAATGCCTGTACCCCCATTGTATGTAGGAAGTAACTAACTTGCTTTTGATTTTTCAGGCTCATAGGTGAAAAAAACTTGCCTTGTCTGAGATAAGACCTTTACTTGGACTTTTGCGTTAATGCTGGAATGAGTTGAGACTTTGTGGGACTGTTGGAAAGGCATGATTGTTTTTTGAAATGTGAGGACATGAAATATGGGAGGAGCCAGCGGTGGAATTATATAATTTGGCTATATCCCCACTCAAATATCATCTTGAATTGTAGTTCCCATAATCCCTGTGTGTCATGGGAGGAACCTAGTGGGAGGTAATAGAATGATGGGGCAAGTTTCCCCCATGCTATTCTCATGATAGAAAGTTCTCGTGAGATCTGATGGTTTTAAAAAGGGCTTCTCCCTTTGCTTGATTCTCATTCTTCTCTCTCTTGCAGCCATGTGAAGAGGGACATGTTTCCCTCCCCTATGATTGCAAGTCTTTGGATTTTGGAGGCAACACATTCTTCATTTGGGTAAGTTACTCCAGGCCATTTATCAAGTGACCCAAAGAGCTGCCAGTTTTGAGTGGGGCCCAGAATAGGAGAAGGCTCTGCAACAGGTCCAGGCTGCTACACAAGCTGCTCTGCCACTTGGGCCATATGACCCAGCAGATCCAATGGTGCTTGAGGTGTCAGTGGCAGATAGAAATGCTGTTTGGAGCATTTGGCAGCCTCCCATAGATGAATCATGATGAAGGCCTCTAGGATTTTGGAGCAGGCCCTGCCATCTTCTGCAGATAACTACTCTCCTTTTGAGAGACAGCTCTTGGCCTGTTACCGGACTTTGGTAGAAACTGAATGTTTGACTATGAGTCATCAAGTTACCATATGACCTGAACTGTCTATGATGAACTGGGTGCTTTCTGACCCATCTAGCCATAAAGTTGGGAGTGCACAGCAGAATTCCACCACCGAATGGAAGTGGTATATACATGATCAGGCTTGAGCAGGTCCTGAAGGCACAAGTAAGTTACATGACGAAGTGGCTCAAATCCCCATGGTCCCCACTCCTGTCAGCCTGCCTTTTCTCCCCCAGGCTGCACCCATGGCCTCATGGGGAGTTCCCTATGATCAGTTGACAGAGAAGGAGAAAACTGGGGCCTGGTTTAGGAGATGGCTTTGCACGATATTCAGGCACCACCCTGAAGTGGACAGCTGCAGCACTACAGCCCCTTTCTAGGACATCCCTGAAGTGCTGAAGTGGCAGAGGGAAATCTTCCCAGTAGGCAGAACTTCAAGCAGTGCATCTAGTTGTGCATTTTGCTTGGAAGAAGAAATGACCAGATGTGTGGTTATATACTGATTCATGGGCTGTAGCCAACGGTTTGGCTGGATGGTCAGGGACTTGGAAGAAGTATGATGGGAAAATTGATGACAAAGAAATTTAGGGAACAGGTATGTGGACCGACCTCTCTGAGTGGTCAAAAACTGTGTAGATATTTGTGTCCTATGTGAGTGCTCACCAATGGGTCACCTCAGAAAAGGAAGATTTTAATACTCAAGTGGACAGGATGATTCATTTTGTGGACACCACTCAGCCCCTTTCCCCAGCCACCCTTGTCATCACCCAATGGGCCCATAAGCAAAGTGGCCATGGTGGCAGGAATGGAGGTTATGCATGGGCTAAGCAACATGGACTTCCACTCAGCAAGGCTGACTTGACTACAGGCACCACTGAGTGTCCAATTTGCCAGCAGCAGAGACCAACACTGATCCCTCCATATGGCACCATCCTCAGGGGAGATCAGCAAGTTACTTGGTGGCAGGTTGAATATATTGGACCTTTTCCATCATCGAAAGGGCAATGGTGTGTCCTTATCAAATAGACACTTAGTCTGGATATGGGTTTGCCCATCCTGCATGCAATGCTTCTGCCAAGACTACTATCCATGAACTCACAGAATGCCTTATCCACCATCATGGTATTCCGCACAGCATTGACTCTGCCAAAGGCACTCACTTTACAGCTAAAGAAGTATGGCAGTAGGCTCATACTCATGGAATTCACTGGTCTTACTATGGTCCCTATCATCCTGAAGCAGCTGGATTGATAGAATGGTGGAATGGCCTTTTGAAGTCACAATTACAATGCCAACTAGGTGACAATACTTTGCAGGGCTGGGGCAAAGTTCTCCAGAAGGCTGTGTATGCTCTGAATCTGCGTCCAATATATGGTACTGTTTCTCCCATAGCTAGGATTCATAGGTCCAGGAACAAAGGGGTTGAAGAGAAAGTGGCACCACTCACCATCACCCCTAGTGACCCACTAGCAAAATTCTTGCTTCCTGTTCCCATGACATTATGTTCTGCTGGCCTAGAGGTCTTAGTTCCAGAGGAAGGAATGCTGTCACCAGGAGACACAACAATGATCCATCAAACTGGAAGTTAAGATTGCCACCTGGCAACTTTGGGCTTCTCTTACTTCTAAATCAACAGGCTAAGAAGGAAGTTACAGTGTTGTCTGGGGTGATTGACCCAGACCATCAAGATGAAATCAGTCTACCACTCCACAATTGAGGTAAGGAAGGGTATGTGTGGAATACAGGAGATCCCTTAGGGCATCTCTTAGTATTACCATACCCTGTGATTAAGGTATACAGGAAACTACAACAACCCAATTCAAGCAGGACTACAAATTGCCCAGACCTGCAGGAATGAAGATTTGCATCACTCCACCAGGTAAAAATCAAGATTTGCTGAGGTGCTTGCTGAATGCAAAGGGAATACAGAATGAGTAGTAGAAGAAGGTAGTCATCAATACTAGCTACCAACATGTGATCAGTTGCAGAAACGAGGACTGTAATTGTTGTATTTGGATTTCCTCCTTATTTTCTTAATATGTTTGTGCAGGTATACACTTGTATTAAGAAATGATTCCATTTTATTTATTTTCTTTTTCCTTTATCATGTGACATAAGATTTATTGACTTCATAACAGCATTTAAGTGTTGTTAACTTCATGTATTAGCATTTATGTTAAGAAATAGTACAGCTGTACAAAGGATAGCTGTATTATGTTAGGCATAATTATGATGTTATTATTCTTTATTTGAAGATTATGTATGATTTCAGGAGATATGTATGGGCTCAAGTTGACAAGGGTGGATTTGTGATGGTTAATATTGAGTGTCAACCTGATTGGATTGAAGGATGCAAAGTATTGTTACAGGGTGTGTCTGTGAGGGTTTTGCCAAAGGAGATTAACATATGAGTCAGTTGACGGAGAGAGGTAGACTCACCCTCAATCTGGGTGGGCACCATCTAATCAGCTGTCAGTGTGGCCAGAATAAAGCACGTAGAAGAATGTGGAAGGACTTGACTTGCTGAGTCTTCTGGTCTTTGTCTTTCTCCCGTGATAGATGCTTCCTGTTTTTGAACATTGGACTCCAAGTTCTTCAGCTTTTGGACTCATAGACTTACAGCAGTGGTTTTCCAGTGACTCTCAGGCCTTTGGCCATAGATTGAGGGCTGTGCTTTCAGTTTCCCTACTTTTGAGGTTTTGGGACTTGGACTGGCTTCTTTGCTCCTCAGCTTGTAGATGGTCTATTGTAGAACTTCACCTGGTGATCATTTGAGTAAATACTCCTTAATAAATTCCTCTTTATATATATATCTATCCTATTAATTCTGTCTTACTAGAGAACCCTGACTAATACAATTTTAAAAACTGGTAAGCCAAATATTTCTGTGACTACCCATTGGAGTTATGAAGTGTAGCAAATGAAGAATTAAGAACAGGAAATAATAAAGATGGCTGCTGATACAGTTTGACTGTGTCCCCAACCAAATCTCATCTTGAATTGTAACTCCCACAATTCCCATGTGTCATGGGAGGAACCCAGTGGGAGGTGATTAAATTATGGGGGAAGGTCTTTACTGCATTGTTCTTGTGATAGGGAATTAGTCTCATAAGATGTGATGGTTTTAAAAATGGGAGTTTCCCTGCACAAGCTCTCTCTTTGCCTGCTGCCATCCATGTAAGATGTGACTTGCTTCTTCATGCGTTCCACCATGATTGTGAGGCCTCCCCAGCCATGTGAAACTGTAAGTCCATTAAACCTCTTTGTTTTATAAATTGCCCAGTCTCGGATATGTCTTTATCAACAGTATGAAAATGAACCAATACAGTAAATTGGTACCGGGGTGGGGCACTGCTGAAAAGATACGAAAAATATGGAAATGACTTTGGAACTGGGTAACAGGCAGAGGTTGGAACGGTTTGGAGAGCTCAGAAGAAGACAGGAAAATGTGGGAAAGTTTGGAACTCCCTAGAGACTTGTTGAATTGTTTAGACCAAAATGCTGATAATTATATGGACAATGAAATCCAGGCTGAGGTGGTCTCAGCTGGAGATGAGGAACTTGTTGGGAACTGGAGTAAAGGTGACATTTGTTATGTTTTAGCAGAGACTGGTGGCATTTTGCCCCTGCCCTAGAGATTTGTAAAACTTTGAACTTGAAAGAAATGATTTAGGGTATCTGATGGAAGAAATTTCTAAGCAGTTAAGCATTCACGATATGACTTGGGTGCTCTTAAAGGCATTCAGTTTTTTCTTTTTGTTTTGTTTTGTTTGTTTGCTTTTTGAGACAGAGTTTTGCTCTGTTGCCCAGGCTGGAGTGCAGTGGTGTAATCTTGGCTCACTGCAGCCTCTGCCTCCTGGGTTCAAGTGATTCTCCTCCCTCAGCCTCCTGAGTAGCTGGGACTACAGGCACACACCACCACACCCAGCTAGTTTTTGTATTTTTAGTAGAGAGAGGGTTTCACCACGTTGGCAGGGATAGTCTCGATTTTCGGACTTTGTGATCTGCCTGCCTCAGCCTCCCAAAGTGCTGGGATTACAGGCGTGAGCCACTGTGCCCAGACAAAGGCATTCAGTTTTAAAAGGGAAACAGAGCATAAAAGTTTGGGAAACTTGCATCCTGACAATATGATAGGAAAAAAAATCCCATTTTCTGAGGAGAAATTCAAGCCAGCTGCAGAAATTTGCGTAAGTAATGAGGAACCTAATATTAATCACCAAGACAATGGGGAAAATGTTTCCAGGGCATGTCAGAGACCCTTGTGGCAGTCCCTTCCACAGAAGGCCAGAGGTTTAGAAGGAAAAATTGGTTTTGTGGGCCAGGCCCAGGGTCCCTCTGCTTTGTGCAGTCTAAGGACTTGGTGCCCTGCATCCCATTCGCTCCAGCTGTGACTAAAAGGGACCAAGTCAGAGGCTCAAGCTGTTGTTTCACAGGGTGGAAGCCCCAAGCCTTAGCAGCTTCCATTTAGTGTTGAACTTGCAGGTGCACAGAAGTCAAGAATTGAGGTCTGGGAATCTCTGCTTCGATTTCAGAAGGTTTACGAAAATGTCTGGATGCCCAGGCAGAAGTTTGCTGCAGGGACAGAGCCCTCATGGAGAACTTTTCCTAGGGCAGTGCAAAAGGGAAATGTGGGGTTGGAGCCCCCATACAGAGTCCCTAATGAGGCACCATCTAGTGGAGTTGTGTAAAGAGGGCCACCATCCTCCAGACCCCAGAATGGTAGATCCACCGACAGCTTGCACCATGTGTTTCACTCAACACCAGCCCATGAAAGCAGCCAGGAGGGAGGCTGTACCCTGCAGTGCCACAGGGGCAGAGCTGCCCATGACCATGGGATCCCATCTCTTGCATCAGCATGACATGAATGTGAGGCATAGAGTCAGAGAAGATCATTTTGGAGCTTTAAGATTTGGCTGCCCTTCTGGATTTTAGACTTTCATAGGGCCTGTAGCCCCTTTGTTTTGGCCCATTTCTCCCACTGGGAATGGCTGTATTTACCCAATGCCTGTACTCCCATTGTATCTATGAAGTAACTAGCTTCCTTTTGATTTTACAGGCTCATAGGTGGAAGGGACTTGCCTTGTCTCAGATGAGACATTGGACTGTAGACTTTTGAATTAATGCTGAAATGAGTTAAGACTTTGGGGGACTTTTGGGAAGACATGATTGGTTTTGAAATATGAGGACATAAGATTTGGGCAGGGCCAGGGGTGGGATGATATGGTTTGACTGTGTTCCCCACCCCCAAAATCTCATCTTGAATTCACATGTGTTGTGGGAGGGACCTGGTGGGGGGTGATTGAATCATGGGGCCTAGTCTTTCCCATGGTGTTTATGTGATAGTGAATAGGTCTCATGTAATCTGATGATTTTATAAACAGGAGTTCCCCTGTACAAGCTCTCTCTCTTTGCCTGTTGACATCCATGTAAGATGTGACTTGCTCTTCCTTGCCTTCTGCCATGATTGTGAGGTCTCTCCAGCCATGTGGAACTGTAAGTCCATTAAACTTCTGTCTTTTATAAACTGCCCAGTCTCGTGTACGTCTTTATCAGAAGCACGAAAATGGACTAGTACAGCTGCCTTAGGAAAGGAGGACTCTGGGTAGGATAAATTACTTTTGAAGAGTATAATTCCTTCCATTTTAGTTGGTATTTTTTTCTACCATGTTTATATTTTATAGCTGTAGTAGTGTGTATCTGTATGATAATTATGAAATTTGTATCCAGATAATGATCTTTTAAGACTTTTTTTCCAAGAACAACAAATCTACAGATAGGGACAATTCTTTGAAATCTAAAAAATATCTAGATTATCTTGAAGACAATCTTCAGGCAAAAAGTCTACACTGTCATGCAGCTTTCTAAAACTTATGCAGTTATCCTTATAAAATTGATTTTCTCATTGATATTTTGGTTTAATTTATGCAACTTCATTCAAAGCATCTGAAAATTTATTCAGTGAAGCTTACCATACTGAATACAGTGTTGAATATATCTTGCCCCATAACACTTTGAGATATATGACCTAAATTGGGTGAGTCTTCTTAAAGGAAATATAAGGGCTGGTATATTTTGCTTCTCTTGAGGACCTGACAGCATATTTCTTAGGAAAAACCAAACGCAACTCATTTAGACCAGTGATTTCCAGACTTAACTGACCATGAGACTCATCTGATGTAAAAAGCACACACATATTGTGTACTAGTCTGTTTTGTGCTCTTATAACAGAATATTCCAGACTAAGTAATGTATAATGAACAGAAATTTATTTGGCTCACTTCTGGAGGCTGGGAAGTCTAAGATTGAGGTTCCACATCTTGTGAGGGCCTTCCTGTTGAGTCATAACCTGGTGGAAGTCATCATGTGGCAAGAGAGAGGGCTACAGAGAGCAAGAGGAAACTCACCCCTGAGATATCAACATTAATCCATTCATGAGGCTGAAGCCCTCATGATCTAAACACCCCCCACTAGGCCCCACCTGCCAATATCGATACATTGGGAACTAAGTTTCCAACACAAGAATTTTGGGAGACACAGTCTAACAACAGCAGCTGTCTCCTGAAGAGTTTGATTGAGTTGGTCCATGTAGAAACTCAGGAATCTCATTACTTAAGTCCTCCTAGAAATTCGGAGGCATATTCAGGTTGAGAGCTGTTAACTCTGCTGATCTTGTTTCTTTTTTCCCGGTCAATATGGAACTTGGGACAAAATTAACTCTTCTGCTTTAATACATATTTGTGACTCCACAAGCCCTGTATTGTTTCCCCTTGACCTTGCTCTTTTAGTTTCACTTGGATACATTCTGCTCTTGATTTAAGAAAAAATAAAGAGATAAATAATTGCATAAAATTTATGAACTTTCTAAACAGGTGGCTTGTATGCAATTTGTTTTAATTACTTCTGAATTTTTTTTTAAATGTACTATATTAAGTTCCTGTCTGAGATGCAGGGACTTAGTAGCTGATCTTACATGTTTCAACAGGACTGTAAAGAAGACCTATGTTGTGGATATGGCATGTTGGCTATATCCCCAAGGACAGCAGTCTTTGAGAGTGAGTTCATTCACCAAGAAATATATTTGTGTTGTGTACACCTTGCAAAGAACAAAAACCTTAATAACATGGAAGAGAGGTAGAGTTCTCCTGACAGGATATTCAGTGAGAATTGCATTGAGGGTAAGAGCACTTAGAGTCTTATGGTTAGCATGTTGCTAAGATGCTCTGAGTGGAGGGAAAAACTTAAGTTTTGGACTTTTCTGTGGTATCTGCGGTATTTTGGACAATTTTTTAAAATGCAGGTGTTGAGAGATTACATGTCATGAAATTCTCACTTTGGGGGACTCTCAAAAGCCAGATACCAAAAAATTCAGGAAGTGACTGGAAGGAGTTATGCCCCCTAAGGCTAGCCCTGGCTTCAGAATTCTTCCTCCCTTGATCTTCAAACACAAGCTCCTTCTAATTAGCATGTTTACAAGACATAAGGAAGAACAGAACTGGTTATCAAGAATTCACCTTGATGTAGGATTATCTAACCCACATGGGTGGCTGGTGTTTTTTTTGTTTTGTTTTTTGTTTCTATCTTAAAAGGCATTGGAGGTAGGAGGTAAGATGGGGGTGGCTAGGACGTTTTCAAGTCCTGAAAGAAGCTGTGTGGCAAGTCAACTGGGACAATGCGAGCTATTCTGGAATCACCAATCTTCAACTGGACATCAGAGGATGGCTACTGAATTTGAATGATGACTCAAGTCTTCTGCAGTCCGTTAGCTATAAGACCCTCAGGCAGGTGTCTTCTGAAGTATGAAGAGAAAATTAAGCATGAAAAGTTTGTTGCATGTCTTGTTTGTGTTATAACTCAGGCTGAGACAAAGTGAGTTTTGTGGAGTCTTACCCTCTCTTCCCTAGTGAGCTTGGAATTGGATATTAAAGGAAAAAACAAAGAGATATTTGTCTTAGAGCTTAGAGCACTGAACAAAACAGTGTGTGTGTGGGGGGGGGCAGTTAACTCTTTTGTGCTTCAAGGTAGCTGTTGCTATGCATTTTATATACACATACATGCTCATAGAAAGCAGCAAAAACATAATATTCATAATAAAGTGTATGGGGGAAATTGACTTTATGTATATATTGTACCCAGTACTATAGTTACAAAAAAAAAAAGAATAATAAGTTCATGTTTTGGCCACTTCAATAAGAAATGCTTTCTTTCTATGTAGCTCAAGGTAACAAGATCCAGATGAAAAGAAATGACACCACTTAGAGCAAAATAGCATTTATTTCTCACTGTCTCTAGTAATGTGTGAGGGAGGAAGCAGGGGCCCTCTTTCTGACCAAATTATATAATTACTGAAAGTTTCAATGGTAGAGGAATTCTGGAGAGCCTTATGCATTTAGTAATATTTCTAAAAATTCTAATTTAAAAAAATAAGAGGAAGAAGAAGAAGAAAAAGAAGAAGCAGAAATTGTGAAACAAATAAGCTGTAATATCACCAAAATCCCTCCCCTCACCTCCACTTTTTTTCATACACACCCAAATGAGAAAAAAGTAATTTAAAGTATCCTCTAATGTTTGACATACTAAAAGCTAAGAAACTCCAAGATAATTTAGATAAATCAAGTATTTTCTTCCTTTCATTTCCCAGATCTGTGATTTATAAGCAAGACCTATGTGCTTTATCCATTGTGAACCCTCCTCATCCTCATTCAATCTTGGAGACAAGCATTTTCAGAAACAAATAATCCTTAAAAAAGTAAGAAGCCAGAGAGGGATGAGTAAGGGGTGTGTGTGTGTGTGTGTGTGTGTGTGTGTGTGTGTGTCTTTCACATCTATGAGCAGAAGCAGCTTTCTACAACAAAAAGCAATGCAATCTTGTTGCCTTGAATTGCCATAGGGGGAAATCATCTTTTTCGCCCAAGGAGAAATTTTTAGTCACTCATCCAGTGCAATAAATGACAGTTTTTCTGTCAATGTATGTTTTTTTTAACTTCTCACACAAAAAGCCTAAAGCTTGGATATTTGTAGGAATGGCCTTCTCTTCCCTTCCCCCGCAAAATTGCCCTGCCCCTCACCCCATTTAACTATGAGAATGTTAAAGACAATTACATGAACTTTATATCTGATGGCAAGATATTGTATGTATTTTTTATTGTCAAGAAGAGTCTTTTGGTACTTTTGTCTTTTGCACCCTTAGGCCCTGTGAGAATATCCAGGTATGGGCACTCTGAGGAACCATAACTAACATCCTCCTTTTTTGTTTTTGTTTTTGTTTTGTTTTCTACCACTTTCTCAATGAGGACAAGTCCAGGGTTATGATATACATATGTCATCACACATGTATATTACATATACATATGATATACATATGTCCCCACATGTCACCTTTAGACTTTAGCAGTTATTGCCAAAGCAAGTTGATTGTTCTTCATCAGATCAGTAACACTGAATATTAATTGACATTCATGGTATATAAAAGTTCTGATTTGCTTTGTCTATGTCCATTAACAAGGTCTTGCTCAATAATGAGAGCTTCCATTTATTGTCAACTTGCCCTGTGCCTGGCATTGTACTCATATCCTTCATACGTTTCCCATGTATTATTTTCAACAATGTGCAAAGAATGGTGGTTGTCCATATTTTGTAGAGTAATTACCATTAAATTTTGAATAGCAGTTTCAGCTATAATATGCATAAGAAGAGTATTCAGTTTCCACTGCTGCTGTAACAAATAACCATAACTGTAGTAACTTAAACCAACCCCCAGTTGTTACCTCAATCCTGTAGACCAAAAATCTGGCCAGGGCTCATCTGGGTTCTCTGCTCAGGTTGAAATAAGATGAAAATCTTGTTTCTGGGTTCTCATCTTGTTTCTGGCTGGGTTCTCATCAGGAGCTGAAGGTCTTCTTCCAAGCTTATTAAGATTTTTGGCAGAATTCAATTTATTGTGGCTGTAGGGACTCATGGGGACTTCTTTAAAGAGAGCAGGAGAGTATCTGCTGTCACTCAACTCAGTCAACTGATTAGGGACCTTAATTACATTTGGAAAAATCTCTTTTGCTTTATAAGGAAACATAATCACTGAAATTATATTCTATCATATTCACTGTTTCTACTCCCAATCAATTGGGAGAAGATTATAATGAGCACATACACCAGAAAATGAGGATTTGGGGGTTCATCATAGAATTCTACCTACACAAAGCGGGTTGCCATTTCTCCCCATTGGCAACCATATGGACATTTCCTAGAAACACTGCAAATAGTTTTATTTTTTAAAACAATTTAATAGTGTGAAATTAAATTTTGAAAAAAATTAAAATGTTTAGCTTTATTAAGAACATTTTATTTATTTTTATCTTGATATTCATTCATGCTCATTTGGGTCTTTTTATTCTTTAGATACTTTAAAAATTAGGTATGGAGTATCTAAAAAATAATTTTAGTGGTTTGATGTTTTTTACATTTCCTGATTGACATTTACTCATGGGAGAGGCTGTGCACATGGATCTCAAGTATCCCTACACATAACTTCTGAGTGTGTCAAACCACAAGGCCGCCTAACTGCCCTCCCTCTGAGTGATCCTATAGCTAGAAACATAACCAATTCAGTTGATTAAGGTCTCCACAACATGAGTATCCTGCAACTGCTTACTTCTTAAGATTGAGGCTATTTCAGATCTTTTCATATAGTCTGCCATTTGAATATCTTTCAAATAAATTAGAAAGTAACAGACTCATCTAATTTAATAAATGGGAAAAGACTTGAACAGTCACTTCATAAGTGAGCCATGATGCCGTTTATGCATCTTAAACCGGGGATATGCTATGGTTAACTAAGAAAACTAACTTCGCAGCAACAAACTCCACTAAGTTGGGACTCATCAAAATGTAGATCAGGAATGCTAACATTTGACAGTGCCAACACCTGCTGAGGCTTCAGTCTTCTGAGGAGTTGGTGAGTTATCTAATGTACAATGTAGAAGAACAGACAGGTACTAGTTAACTTGAAGATGCATCACTTCATCTCATCAATAGTTCTCTAGCCGTGCGTGGTGGCACGTGCATGTAATCCCAGCTACTTGGGAGGCCGAGGCAGGAGATTCTATTGAACCTGGGAGGCAGAAGTTGCAGTGAGCTGAGATTGCGTGGCTATACTCCAGCCTGGGCAACAGAGAGAGAGACTCTGTCTCAAAATAAATAAATAAACAAATAAATAAATATAAACATTATAACATTAGTGATATAGTTTGGGTAGTTGTCACTTCCAGAACTCATGTTGACTTCTGCTCTCCAATGTTAGTGGTGCAGCCTAGTGGAAAGTGTTCTGGCTTTAAGACAGAGCACTCATGAATGGCTTTGTGCCATTATGGCAGTAGAGTGAGTTCTTGCTCTGTTAGTCCCCAGGAGAAATGACAGTTAAAAAGAATGTGGAACCTCCCTCCTCTCTCTCTTGCTTCCTCTCTTGCCATGTAATCTCTGCACATGCTGGCTCCCTTTTCCCTTTCACTATGAGTGGAAGTAACCCATGGCCCTCACCAGAAGTAGATGCTGGTGCCATGCTTCTTGCATAGCTTGAAAGAACAGTGAGCCAAATTAACCTCTTTTCGTTAGTTTCTCTAACACCAGTATCAGATGTTCCCTTATAGCAATACAAATGGCTATCAAAATTTACAGATGAATCCAGAGAAACATATGACTATTTTATTTGTTTATGTATGTCATATTCCACAAACTTGATAAAATAACTTGGTCCTCTTATGAACTAGTTATACCTGTGAAATTATACCATAAAGCAAAGAAGCAAAATAACATGACAAACTGAGCTAACTAGTAGAGTTCTAAAGAGCTAAATTAAGCAGTAATAAACAAAAAATTAAATAAAATTAGTTTCAAAAATTAGTTTTTCCTGTCTTCCACTGGAATTTCAGTTGCTTTTCTCTATGCCACTTAAATATTTTTGCTTTTATGATAATACTTTTCCCTGAGTAATAAAATGCTGGTAAGTTTGAGTCTTACTGGCAAATATGTTTGCAGCAATTCACACAGATCATAGTTTGAGGAACATAAAGCAAAGTCAACTGCAAATGAAAATTTCACGTCTCAAACTTCTTGCACAAACATATACAATCACCATGGGGTTAAAAATATATTTCTTTTCTCACAAAGACAGCCACCCTCCTAATGTCCCATGCCCAATCAAGTTAAGAAATAAAGCCCTCTTGGGTAAATCATTGCTATGCTAATGAAATCCAGACAGGCAACTTGAAACTTGAAACAGAAAAAACAAAATTATCCAATGGAAATCATTCATTAGCAGTCCCTGGTTCATTGAAACTAACAAAATGTGGAAGAGACATGACCTGAATGTGTCACAGATGATAATGATCTTATGCCTATGCTGTACTTTCTATGCAGATGGATCCAAAACACTTTTCTGAGTTTCCTAAGGGGTGGGAAATAGACAGTTGACCATTGCCACAAATTAGTAACTTCTGGAATAACTAACAGTATAGGCTGACAACTAGACTCCATTATTACCCAAGAGTTTTAAGAAACTTAACAGGACTGTCTCACTGCAACCTAACCAAACCACTAGAGGAATTGAATAAAGAAAATACCCTAATAGCAATTCATGTTCACGCCAGACCTAATGTTTGCCTTTAGAACCAATTATGGAAATAACTAACAATTCCTATTATCTCTAGTATGAACAATGTCTACTTGTTGCTGTTATTGTTGTTTTTATCTTTTAAGCTCTTTCTAGAATTCTACTTAAAATAGTTAAATAACCTACCTCAGGGTGAATCAAGTAAGCAGTATCAATCGCATGCATTTCTCCATCTTGTATAAATGCTGACCTGTAGCTGCTCCTATGCTGGCAGTACACACACACTTTATCACAGAATTGAGCTCAGTCAAGGGAGTACGTTTAGACAAGTTACTGAGGCAATCTCACTCTCACCTCCGAAGAGAGAGAGGAGATATAAGAACCGGTTGCAGAATTCAAAGGCAGTCTCGGTCAATTTTTCTTTTAATTGACTCCTGCATACTACTGTCTTTGCCAGCTAGCATCAATCCAACCATCTTTTGAAAACATACACCAATTGCCCTCTGTAAATTAGTGCACACACTTTAGGTGGTGTCTGATGAGACTGTGTTAATTAGGTGCCCTGACCTTCCTTAGGGACAGGCAGGTGCCCTTTCTAAGTTAGGCCAATTGAGCAGTCTTTCCTTAAAAACTGTAAACAGGGAAACAAGACTGAGAATATTTGAGGTCATTTATTGCAGCACGGTTGCAAATCTGTTGAGTTTCTGGTACCAAAATCCTCTGGTGCTGCTCCAGTCTGCTACTTTGCAAGTGTGATCCTTAGGTTTTTCTTTCTGTTCTGTAAGACTCTCCCTACATTTCCAGTAAAAATCCTACTGACTTAAGTTTTTCAAAGTTAATGTTGCTTTCAATCAAAAACAAATCCAGTGTTCAAGTTCTATTTCTGCTACTCACAAAAATATAGCTGAAAATTTCATTTCAAACTTTCAATCCAAAAGGCATTGGTTTTAAATAGATCTTTTATTGAAGTAAAACATATACAAAGAAAGTGCATAAATATAAACATGTAGTTTGATGATATTTTACAAATAAACTTGCATATACACCATTCAGAAGGTATCAAACTTTGTTTCTCAGAGTGTGATTCATTTACCAGTAGCCTTGGCATTGCCTAGGAGCTTGTTAAAAATGCAGAATCTTAGCTCCCACCCAGACCTATTGAATCAGAATCTGCATTTCAAAAAGATCTCGAAGGAGATCTATATGTAGACTGAATTTTGAGAAGTACAGATATAGAACATGACCAACTCTCTAGAAATCTCCTTTATTAATCTACTCTGGTCATTACCTCTTCAAAAGTAGCCACTTTTTGATTAACCATGCCTTAGTTTTGCTATGTTATTGAACTTTCTGTAAAAGGATTCATGTTATCTACTTTCTGCAGGTCTGGCTTCTTGTACTCAGTATTATGTTTAGAGATTCTTCCATGCTATTGCAGCATGCAGAAGTTTGTTCTTCTTTTATTATTTTTAATTGCTGCATGAATATACCATGTTTCATCTATTTCACTGTTGGTAGATACTGGGATTCGTTCATTCAGGGACTGCTATGAATAATGCTGGTAGCATCATGGCCCTTAGAAAACATACTGATGTATTTCTATTGAGTAAACTTTTAAGATTAGAATTGTAAGGTCACAGATATGCATGCATATGTTCAGTCACAGTAGATAATGACAAAGAGTCTCCAAAGTAGTTGTACACATTTACAATCCCACCATTGGAGTATGAAAATTATAGTTGTCCTAAACCATAACTAATAACTGACATTGTCAGATGTTGTTTGGCCAACTAGATGTGCAGATGACTAAGCCATTCTGGTGGTCGTATAGTGATATCACACAGTGATTTTATTTATTCATTTATATATGGATAGAAATCATTGTGTGTACTTAGCATGTCCATGATGTTTTGAAGTACATATACATTACGGAATGGTTAAATGTAGTTAATTAACAAATGCCGTATCTCCTATAGTTATCAGTTTTATGGTGAGAGCACTTACCCACTCTTTGCATTTTTTATGAATACCATATATCACAATTAACTATAGTCACCTTGCTATACAATAGATCCCTTAAATTTATTTTTATCTATCTCACTGAAATTACACATCTTTTAACCAATATCTACCCATAACCTTTCTCCCAACCACCCCAGGCTCTGGTAACCAGCATTCTACTTCTCTCTACTTCTATTACATTAAGTATTTTTAGATTCCACAGATGAAAGAGATTACATGTTATTGATCTTTCTGTGCCTTACTAATTTTAAGTAACATAATGCCCTATAGGTTCATCCATGTTGTTAATAGAAAATGACAGAATTTCCTTTTTTTGTGTGGATGAATAGTATTGCATTGTGTATATATACCATATTTCATTATTCATTTATCCATTGATTCCATATCTTGGCAATTGTTAATCCTCCTGCAATAAACATTAGAGTGAAGACATCTTTTTATAGATAATTTTTAAAATAAGTCCTCAAAAGCATAGCCAAGAAAAGCAAAAATAGACAAATGAAATTGCATCAAACAAAAAAGACTCTGCACAGCAAAAGAAAGTCAACAGAGAAAATAGACAATCTACATAATGATATGAAATATCTGCATATTTCTTATACATTGTATATATGTGATAAAGAGTTAATATCCAAATTATATTTAAAAACTCAATAGCAAAAAAAGCCTGGGATTAAAAATGGGGACAAGACCCGAACAGAATGGGAGAAAATTTTTGCAATCTACCCATCTGACAAAGGGCTAATATCCAGAATCTACAAAGAACTTAAACAAATTTACAAGAAAAAAACAAACAACCCTATCAGAAAGTGGGTGAAGGATATGGAGAGACAGTTCTCAAAAGAAGACATCATGCAGCCCACAAACATATGGAAAAAAGCTCATCATCACTGGTCATTATAGAAATGAAAATCAAAACCACAATGAGTTACCATCTCAGGCCAGTTAGAATGGTGATCATTAAAAAGTCAGGAAACAACAGATGGTGGAGAGGATGTGTAGAAATAGGAACACTTTTACCCTGTTGGTTGGAGTGTAAATTAGTTCAACCATTGTGGAAGACAGTGTGGCGATTCCTCAAGGATCTAGAACCAGAAATACCATTTGACCCAGCAATCCCATTACTGGGTATATACCCAAAGGATTATAAATCATTCTACTATAAAGTCACATGTACACTTATGTTTATTGTGGCTCTGTTCACAATAGCAAAGACTTGGAACCAACCCAAATGTCCATAAATGATAGACTGGATAAAGAAAATGTGGCACATACACACCATGGAATACTATGCAGCCAAAAAAAATCATGAATTTCTGTCCTTTGTGAGGACATGGATGAAGCTGGAAACCATCATTCTTAGCAAACTAACACAGGAACAGAAAACCAAACACCACATGTTCTCACTCATAAGTGGGAGTTGAGCAATGAGAACACATGGACACAGGGAGGGGAACATTACACACCCGGGCCTGTTGAGGGGTGGGGGCTAGGGGAGGGATAGCATTAGGAGAAATAAGTAATGTAAATAATGGGTTGATGGGTGCAGCAAACCACCATGGCACATGTATACCTATGTAACAAACCTGCCTGTTCTGCACATGTATCCCAGAACTTAATGTATAATAATAAAAAAATTATCGCCCAGATCAAAGTCATAAACCTTTCCCACTAAGTTTTCTTCTACTTCTATTAGATCAAGTTTTTTAGATTCCACAGATGAATGAGATTGCATTTTTTTCTAGTAGTTTCATAGTTTCAGGTCTTAGATTTATTCCTTTAATATGTTTTGAGTTGATTTTTGTATATGCTGACAGATAACAGTCTACTTTCATTATTTTGCATGTGAATATCCATTTATCAATACTATTTATGGAATAGTCTGCCCTTTCCCCATTGTGTGTTCTTGGTGCCTGCATCAAAAATCAGTTAGCTGTAAATTTGTGGATTTATTTCTTAGCTCTCTATTTTGTTTCATTGGTGTATGTCTTTGTTTTTATGCCTGTACCATATTGTTTTGGTTACTATAATTTTGTAGTGTATTTTAAAGTCAAATCATGTAATGCCTCCAGCTTTGCTCTTTTGGTTCAGGATTGCTTTGACTGCTTGGGGTCTTTTGTGGTTCCATACAAATTTTATGATTTTTTTTTTCTATTTCCGAGAAGAATGTCACTGGTATTTTGATAATGATTGCATTGAATCTGTAGATTGCTTTAGGTAGTATATACATTTTAACAATAGTAATTATTCCAATCAATGAACATAGGATATTGGTCTATTTATTTGTGTCTTTTTACATTTATTTTATAAGTGTTGTATAGCTTTCAGTGTAGATTTCTCTCACACCTTTGGTTAACTGCATTCCTACGTATTTTATTTTTACAGCTATTGTAAATGGAATTGTTTCATTGATTTCTTTTACAGATAGTTTGCTACTAGTGTATAGAAACACGAGTGATTTTTTATGTTGATTTTGTATCCTGAACTTGTACTGGATTTGTGTATTAGTTTTAATAGTTTTTTGATGTAGTCTTTTGAGTTTTCTGTATAAAAGATCTTGTCATCTGCAAACAGGGACGATTTAACTTCTTGTTTTTCAATATGGATGTCTTTAACTTTTTTTTTTTTTTTGCTTGATTACTGTTGCCAGGACTTCTAGTAGTATGTTAAATGGAAGTTGTGAAAGTGAATTTGTTTGCCTTGTTCTAAATCTTAGAGGAAAAGTGTTCAGCTTTTCCCTGTTCAAGATAATGTTAGCTGTGAGTTTGTCATATATGGCCTTTATTGTATTGAGATACATCTCTTTTATACTTAACGTGTTTCAAGTTTTTAACCATAAAATGATGTGGAATTTTGTTAAATGTTTTTTCTGCATCTATTGAAATGATTATGTGGCTTTTGTCCTTGTTTTTGTTAATGTGATGTATCCTGTTTATTCAATTGCCTATGTTATACCATCTTTGCATCCTAGAGATGAATCCCAGTTTATCATGGGGAAGGATTTCCTTTTTTTTTTTTTGGCGGGGGGCGGGGGGGGGCGGAGTCTTGCTCTGTCACTAGGTTGGAGTGCAGTGGCATGCTTACTGCAAACTTCGCCTCCCGGTTTCAAGTGATTCTCCTGCCTCAGCCTCCCGAGCAGCTTCGACTACAGGCGCTCCATTACACCGAGCTAATTTTTGTATTTTTAGTAGAGATAGGGTTTCACCATGTTGGCCAGGATGGTCTTGATCTCTTGACGTCATGATCCACCTGCCTTGGCCTCCCAAAGTGCTGAGATTGCAGATGTGAGCCACCGTGCCCGACCTGGATCTTCTTAATGTGATTTATTTTGGTAATATTTTGTTGAGGATTTTTTTAATCTATATTCAAAAAGGGTATTGGCATGTGTTTTCTTTCATGGTTGCATCCTTCTCTGGTTTTATTATCAGGGTAATATTGGCCTTGTAGAATGAGTTTGGAAGTGTTCCCTCCTCCTTAATTTGTTGTAAGTGTTTGAGAAGAATTGGTATTTGTTCTACTATAAATGTTTGTAGAATTCAGAAATGAAGCCATGAGGTCCTAGGATTTTCTTTAATGGGAAACATTCTATTACTGATTCAATCTCCTTACTCATTATTAATTTGTTCACATTTTCTATTTTCTTATAATTCAAAATTGATAGATTATGTGTGCCCAAGAATCTATCCATTTATTTGAGGTTATTCAATTTATTGGTGTATAATTGTTGATAATAGTCTCATAATTCTTTTTATTTCTACAGTTTCAGTTGTGATGTCTCCTTTTTGATCTCTGATTTTATTTGAATCTTCTCTCTTTTCCTTAGTATAGATAAAGATTTGTCAATTTTGTTTACCTTTTCAAATAACCAACTTTTTTCTCAATCTTTCATACTGTTTTGTTCACCTTTATTTACTTTATTTCCAGTCTGGTCTTAATTATATCTTTTCTTCTTCTAATTTTTGGTTTAGTTTGCTCTTGTTTTTCTAGTTCTTTGAGGTGAAATGTTCAATTGTTTATTTGACATTTTTCTCCTTTTTGATAGGCATTTATTGCTATATAAATGTGTAGTTGGAAAGAATGTATATTCTGGGGCTGTTGAATGAAACGTTCCTTTTTTTGGCGGGTGGGGGGTGGACGGAGTCTTGCTCTGTCACTAGGTTGGAGTGCAGTGGCATGCTTACTGCAAACTTATGCAAACTTACTGCAAACTTACGCAAACTTACTGCAAACTTACTGCAAACAGACCTAAATGTCTGTTAGGTCTGTCTGGTCTTGAGTACAGTTTAAATCGGATGTTTCTTTATTGATTTTCTGTCTGGGTGATCTGTTTATTGCTGAAAGGTGGGTGTTGAAATCCCCTACTATTATTGTATTCTAGTCAGTTTTTCCACTTAGACCCATTAATATTTGGTTTGTATATGTACTTGTTTCAGTGCTGGGTGCATATATAATTCTTATACCCTCTTGTTAAATTGACCCCTTTATTGTTAGATAATGATCTCCTTTGTCTTTTTTTACAGTTTTTGACTTGATGTCTATTTTATCTAATATAAGTAGAACTATTCCTGCTCTCTTTTGTTTTTCATTTGCATGGAGTATGTCTTTCTATCCCTTCACTTTCAGCCTATGTGTTTTCTTAGCAATAAAGTGAGTCTCTTTTAGGCAGCCTATAGTTGGGTCTTTTATTGTTGACCATTCAGCCACTTCATATTTTTTAATTGGATAATTTAGTACATTTACATTCCAGGTAGCTATTGATAGGTAAGGACTTACTGCTGCCTTTTTGTTAATTGTTTTCTAGTTATATTTTAGATTCTATCTTTCTTTCCTATTGTCTTCCTTTATTTTCTTTAGCAATATGTTTTGATTCCTTGCTTTTTATTTTTAGTGTATCTATTATAGGTCTTTGCTCTGTTGTCAATCTTAGGTTATAAGAAACATCTTATAGTTTTAACAGGTTATAAGCTGATAACACTTAGCTTTGAACACAAAAAAACAAAACACTATACTTTAGCTTCACTCCTCTCCCCTACATTTTGACAGTTTGATGTCATAATTTACATCTTTTTATACTGCATGTACTTTCACAAATTATTGTAGTCATTATTTCAATAGTTTTAGCTTTTAACCTTCATACTAAAGCTATCATTACATACCACAATTACACTATTATATAATAATATTTGGAATTTGACTATGTACTTACTTTTATCAGTGAGATTCATACATCCAGATGTTTGTGTTTTACTTATTAGCATTTTTTTTCTTTCAAATTGAAGAACTCCCTTTAGCATTTCTTGTTAGAAAGGTCTAAAGGTGACAAACTCCCTCAGCATTTGTCTAGAAAAGTCTTTATTCTCATTCATTTCTAAAGAATAGATTTGCTGGGTACAATATTATTAGTTGGTACTTTTTTCCCTTTAGCATTTAAAATATATCATTCTCTTTATTTCCTGATTTGTAAGGTTTCTGCTGAGATGTCTGCTGCTAGGCATGTTGGAGTTCCATTATATGTTATTTGCTTCTTTTCTCTTGCTAATTTTAGAATCCTCTCCTTAACTTTGATCTTTAAAAATTTGGTTATAATATATATTGAGGTAGTCTTATTTGAATTGAATCTGATTGGTGACTTTTGATCTTCTTGTAGCTGGATGTTTACCTTTCTCCATGTTTGAAAAGCTTTTTGTTATTATTTCTTTAAATAACTTTTCTACCTCTTTCTCTCTCTTTAATCCTTCTTGAACACCAGTAACTCATATATTTCCTTTTTTAATGCTATCCCATCAATCCTGTCAAAGTTCTTCATTCCTTTTCATTATTTTTTCTTTATTCCTTTTCATTGTTTTTTCTTTATTCTTCCTTGTATGTGTATTTTCAAATAACCTAACCTGTCTTTGCATTCAGGTTCTTTATTTTGCTAGATCAATTCTGCTGTTAATGCTTTCTATTGTATTTATTTATTATACTTTTCAGCTCTATAATATGTTTTAATTTTTTTATTATTTTAATTTTTCTGTTAAATATCTCTAATAAATTTCTAGGTTGTTCCTCTGTATCTTCTTGAAGTTTACTGACCTTCCTTAAAATAGAAATGTTGAATTCTTTGTCAGGCAGTACATTCATCTCTGTCCCTTCAGGGTTAGTCACTGGCTTCATATTTTTTTCTTGTGATATCATGTTTCCCTGATTGTTCTTAATCCTTGTGGTCATATGTCACCTTCTTTAAGTGTCTTCACCTTAAAGAAATAGGTATTTATTATAGTCTTTTCAGTATGGTTTTGTCTGAGAATGTTCTTCAACAGTAAGCTTATCAGAAATTCTAAGCAGACTGTTATAATTTCTAAGCCCAAGATTGCTGCAGTGTTAGTGGGTGCCCTAAGACCAGGACTACCACAGTCAATGTAGCCAGGATTGGAGTACCCTGAACTCCAGGACTGCTGCAGCACCTTGTAGGAATCCCATAGCCATCAAGGGACACCCAAAGCCCATGGTCAATGAGGCCTGCCTGTCTCTGAGGTTTATCCAGAACCTAAGACCACAGCAGTTGGCCATTGGTGATACAGTTCAAAACTTGAATGCATTTTGCTGGGGCTCACCTAGTACCAGGGCAGGTCTAGAGGCTCAGTCCATGAATACTGATCTGGAGTCTGAGGCCATGGTTGGGTTTTTTGTGTTTTTGTTTTGTTTTGTTTTTTGTTTTTTTGCTGAGTTTTACTGTGGTGGAACTGGTATTGAGATCCAAGGCAATGTCCTATGCTTACTTTCCTTCCCAAGTGGAAAGCATCTCTCTCCATCCTGTGCCACCTAAGGTTAAAGGAAGGGTAAGTTGGGTAATGTAAAACTGTCCTTTTCACACTCTTCAGTGCATCTTTTCTCATTATTGTGCTATAACCAGGTACAGTGATCTCTCACATGGTTTCCTTCACTCCTGGAAGGTATTTATGTGCATAGATAGTTGACCAAATTGATTTTTCTGCTTGGGTACAATCACCAGAGAACCTTATTCTGCCATCTTGCTCTACCCTCTGTCCCACCATTGTGTATTTTTTGTTTTTTTGTTTTTTTTTTTTTTTTGTGATGGACCGTCACTCTGTTACCCAGGCTTGAGTGACATGGCTGTGGTTTTAATTTGTATCTCCCAATTGACTGAAGCTATTGATAACTTTCCATATGAATTTGTCATTTGAATATCCTCTTTTGTGAAATGACTGTTTAAGTCTCTTGCCCAATTATTAAATTAGGTTAGTCTATCTTTTTCTTTTCAATTTTTAGAAAATTTTTCTAACGTGTAGTTTAGACAATTTATCATGACAAAGACTCTCTCTTTTGACCAAACTTACGTCAGCTTCCTTTGAGTCCTCTTTCTGTCTAGACTCTGTCTTGAGGATCTGTCCTAAGACCTCTTAGTCCAGTTTTAGCAAAAATTCTCCTAAGTCAAGTATATAAATCCTCCACTTATTATATCAAATCAAATTCCTTATCTCCCACTCTCAATATCTTATCACCTGGCCTCCCTTCTGCAAAAATTCTGTCAAGCCAGTTTAGTCAGAATTCCCTATCAGCTTTTACGTTTACTCCTAGAGTTTGTACATCTAGTGACACCCACCTTGGTCCTTAGCTACAAATTTTCATTTTTCCTTGTATTAGAGTAAGCCCAATCTCTCACTCCTACTGCAAAACCTCATTGTAATAGTCCCTCTAGATAAAGTCTGCCTTAACCATCTTTAACAAATGCTATAAATATCTTTTTCTTTAACAGTCGAATATATGTTTTCCTATATCTTCGCCCACTCTGTGGCTGGGCTTAAACAGAACTTTTTAAATTCGATAAAATTCACGTATCAGTCATTTTCTTTATGTTTTATTGCTATTTATATTCTCTTTACAAAGCAATGGCCAGTACAATTCCAATCTATTTTCCCTTTGTATAGTGGAAGATAGAGAAAATATGGAAGATAATAACTCCTCCAGTCTGGGAAGATAACATGCTTAGCTAAAAAGTATAATTTTTGCTTACATTGATATTACCATTAAAAAGAATAAACTACATTTGTTGTAATCTCTAATGACAAAATGGTGATTCTTCATCTAGATACCTGTGATTCTAGAAATAATAGAGCCAACCTGCCTAAATTATGAAACTACAAGTAAAATCTGCTATGTTTACATTGCAAACGGTTTACCAAACCACGTGTTATGAGTTGAGAACAACTCTGGTTAGTGAAGACAAGAAGTTAATATTCATAGATTTCCAACTAGGAAGTTTCCTTCACTCACATTATACTTAAACAATAAAATTAGGCAACTGCTGAAACAAAAGAATGAATGGCTAGTTTTACCTTTAAAATGTAGATTGATACAATTACCTAATCCAAGTAAACACATGGCACTGTTTGGATTAAAAAAAACTCATATTTTCAAATCTTTATTATGTACCTACAGTGTGTCAGACACACACACACACACACACACACACACATACACTAAGCTACTGAGGTGATTATTCTTTCCTACAGACCTACAGACATGCCATCAGGAGTGTCTTCCATGACATGGGAGAGAAGAAGAAACACCATTCCTCCCATGAAGTCAGCAGAGGCAATGCTGAAAAATAATAATGCAGCGAAGACATTCTCATATCCTACAAGGAAAAACAAATTAAAATGGAATGTTTTCTTTGCTCTAGTGTATATTGATTTTGAAAAGACATATTTTATTCTGAACAGCAGTATAGAAAATAGACACTCTCCATTAAACATCTTTTCATGGAAGACATTTTATATCATGTTATTGAACTTAATTAGATGTCAAATAATTGAGATGGGTGGCGTTATTCCTATTTCACAGATGAGACAACAGAGAGCAGAAAAAATTGAACAAATAATATGGCCTAAATCACACAGCTAGGAAGAGACCCCAGCCTCTGACTTGGAGAGTGTGACCTTCCCATTTCTCCACAATTTCTCTTCTAGTTGGGCTATTTTCTTCACTGGATTTAGATCTTTGCCTAAGAAGCTGAACACTCCACACCCACCATTGTCCACTCTTCCAGTAGAGCATTCCCATCAGCTTGTCCACCACAGCCACTCAAGAACACTGAGAAGCACGCAGATTCAGCAGAATTCAGAGCAGGGGCTGGTGTGACTAGGGAGCTGCAGAGAAAATCTTTCTGCAATTCCCTACGCAGTTGGTGGTGTGCCTGAATATATTTCTTAGTTTTGCCCACTCTACCTTTAAGGTCTTCGCCTTGCTTTTAGGTTTCATCATTTGGTTTGCTTATGGAAAAATTTTCCATTACATTGCCTTTATTCAATCGGCATCTCCAGGACAAAACATTCTTTGTTCAATAAGGAATTAAATACAGACCATAAGAGCCTTTAAACTTTAGGAAGTCCTGGAACACTGGTTTTAATAATTATGTCCTGTGTGAATAATGAACACACCTGGACTACACCAGACCATATTTCATAAAGAGTCCTATTGTAGTTTCACTGTCTTTGTATAAAAATGAATAATAATCTGGAGTGTGAAATAGTGAGAGGAGGGGATTATGGCGGAAACGACACAGGCCCTGCCATCAGATCACCACCCGTGTTCCGGGCATGCCTTGACTTGCTGATAAATCTCAGGCAAGTCACTCAAAGCACTTGAATCTCAGTTTTTGTTTCTCTGCAATGTGATAATGGTACTACAAGAATGTGTGGTGAGCAATAAAGATGATAAAGTTATAAAAATACTATGCTGGCATTTCTCTATCTTTTTAAAGACAAACTTCCTGAGGTAAGCAACCATAGTGTCAAGACACTATGCAAGGGGATTAAATCTTGTCCAGGAGCTTGTCCATCTCCATGTACAAATCAAGCAAAACAGGCAGCATGGAGAATCCAGAGAGTGAGTGAAAAATAGCTCAAGGGGACATGAGAGAAATGATATTTAGATGAGCAAGCAGTTAGGCTCGTGTCACAGCATGAAACCAAGTCAGTCCTGTGAGAGGATGGGGGAAGGCCGTGCAAATTGCCAAACACAGAATTCAGGAAGTGGAACTGAAGTAAAAAGCCTGATTTGTTACCAGATTTAAACGTAAGGGCTGTGGGCTCCATAACCAAAGAGAAGCAGCATCCTCTCTCATACTGAACTGAGGAAAACAATCAGCGCAGCCAGGGTTAGGACTGAAGCATTACCCCAGCAGCAAAGCAACAAAATGGAAGAATTGTGGAACCAAAAGCTGAATCTCTAGCTGCATTCTCCTGGGTAATCCAGATTTATTAGGTTGGTGCGAAGGTGACTGCGGTTTTTGCCATTGAAAGTAATGGCAAATCCAGCAATCACTTTTGCACCCATCTAATAGTATAGTTCTCTTTTAAAATATTTTCAGAGACTTATCATGTACTCGAGGATGTAGCCTTCTCCAAGTTAATCATGTTTAGTTTCTTTAATTTGGCCTCATCTTGTGGTTCTGAGTGGCCGTTAGAGTTACATTCTTCTGGGCATATTATAATTTATCAGTTTTCAATCTTTAAGTAAAGAAATGTGACCACTGTGCTATTCCTTTGTATTTCTGGAAGCTGTCCTTGGTAAAACTCTAAATTGCTTTGGCAAGAGGGGCAACTTAGATCACAAGGTGTGCCCAGCCCACCCCCATCTGTTGTTAAGCTCTATCTCTGACCTGCGTTTGTGCACTGGTTCATCTGCAAATCTCAGCCTCAGACTTTTTGTGTACATCTAGAAAGCATAGTCTAAAATATTTTAAAAGATTTTCCTATAAAGACGGAAAAAAACCCTCCTTTCCATTAGTATTTCTTGTGTCTAATCCATACAGTCAAGTTGCCAGATTTCTGACTAGGCTCATTAATTTACTTAATTATTAGATTTTATAAATAATTGAACCCTCAATTTAAAAAGCCTCAGGGCATAGCTCAATAAAAACTTACATTAAAATATCAATGAGCAGCTGCAATAATAACAAAAATAAAACCTATCTGCATAAAGCTGCTTACTTTGTCCATGACTTTGTCTGGACAGACCAATTTATAAGAACAAGTTTAGCCTCCTGTAATTAAATAAACTTGTCAGAGCTCCCCTAGGCCTGGCATGCGTGGGTTTAATAGACATGTTTTCTGGTGACACGTATTGCCTCTAACATCTTAAAGTAAAAATTGGGAAAGTGCTGAGCCTTTTCTGGGGGGCACTGGTTTAGACATTGTGCCCCTTAGGGGTTAAGCCTAATAGCATCACAAGTCTTTGAGTACGTCACATAATTTATCATGACCACAATTTTCAAACTTTAAGATAAAGATATTGGAGTAGATTTTTTTCCATTTTTTTCCATCTGAAAAATTATCTGAGTCTATGAGAAACGGCATCAATGAGTTAGTAATACCAACCACTCAAAATTTTGTTGCTATTTTATATCTTGGATATTATTCATTGCAGCTGGCTATACAATTTGTTTTCCAAACTTTAGAATCATGTCACCGTTAGCAGTTTATATTCATTTAGAATCCATGAGCCCGAAGTGATTTATGGAATTTTATGGAACACAGAGAAGATGTGATCCTTGCTGTTGATGTACTTACAGCAGAACTTTTGTTTTGCTGTATACTCAATTATAATAACAGACTCCTTTTCCATATGCAGAAATATCTCCCAGAAATAATTAGCTGCAGACACAGAACAATTAGGTGGTTGCAACCTCATAAAATGTGGTTGTTGGTTAATTGGCTCATATTCACATTATGATATTTGCATCTACCACCTTACCACCTGCAAAATTTTAGCTCACAAAAATAGAAATGAGGTTTCAAAAATATGCCCTGGCAAGTGTAGTCTAAGTAGTCAATATGACCTGAATTTTCTATGGACATTCTTAATAGCACTGAAAAATGTTCAAGCATATGGAAATGAAAAATGTTAATTTCTAGACTGCAAACTCTTTTTCAGGAAGAAATATAATAAACACCAAGAGCTTAGAGCAACACCCAGTCATCGCCTCAATTTTCCATCTAAACCTATTTTTCTCTGTGGGTTCATTGTCTCGGGACTTTTATACCTGAAGGCATTGGGTTGTACTTTCTTTTTAGTTTCTTGACACCTTGCCTATGGTAGGGCCCATGCATGGTGAAAAGGCTATGCATCAGTAAAGCACATTTGTTTTGAGTAGATTTTTTCCCTTTTCATTCTAGTTTGAACTAAATTCTTCATTTGCTATCAAAATATCTCACTACTATATATTAGAACTACTATATACTAACCACTTCTAATCTGAGAATCCAAAATACATTTTTCCCCTTTAATCTGCACTGCACAATTTGAAACCAGAATCCTGCCACTTAGGTTTAATTGATTAAGTTAACCAAACCAGCTCATTGATATATCCATTTAAATGCAAAAGGGCAAAAAGTGCACGGAAGGCTGAAACAGTTACAAAAGAGATAACTTGGTAAAGACTCTTGTGGACTGGCATCTATCTCAGCCATGACTGGCATTAACATTACTAACCCCACCTCTAGAATTCAAAATTACTCAGTATGGAAGTTCCCACCTCAGAGAAAAATAACGGGAAAAACTTAAACGTTTCCAGACATTTTCAGGTCTGGAATCAGTTCTGCCAAAGCAGGGAGCTTTGTCTGTTTATGAAACAAGGGGTCTTCACAGCATCTTCCCTAACATTTTCCTCTGTGAAGACTGACTGGTACTGGCTTCAAAACCCTTTGACTTGTTGCTTAAACTGCTGAGGCTGGTGTTTTCAACACCTATTTTTTCATCAAATCTTTGACTTTTAGCCATCGACTTTTGCCGGTTTTGATAACATCAGATGACAGAGGTGCCCTGTTGAGAATTGAAGCTGCTTAGCAGAAACCTGGGTAGCTTTAGTGCTTGCTACACGAAGAAGTTCACTTCAAAGGATGAAGAGGGGGAGAAAATGTGTTAGGAGGAAAAGGTGGAAGACAAAAGAGAGGAGAAAAGACAAGGAGAGGAGAAGGGAAGAAAGAGGAAAGGGGGCAAGAAGAGGGAGGGAGGGAAAGAGGAGTAGAGGGATGGTAAAGAAGAAAAAATACCAAAGTGTGACTGTGGGGTATGTCACCTGATTCAGCCAGTCTGAGTCTTGTTTTGTTTTGTTTTACTCAATCTAAATCCCTTATTCCGGTTTTCCCAAAGCAATGTTTTGGGGGATGGAGAGAAAAAGAAAAGAAAGAGGAAAAAAAGCAAAAAGCAAGATCTTTGAATATCAGAGAATGCCAATATGGCCTGAGCCAGATGCAGAGGGAAGAGATGAAAGCTCAGCTCAAATCGATATGCCACAGCTGGCATTAAAAATGAATTTAGAGGAGGCTACCTGGACAGCTGTCCTGGAACTCCAATACCAAGTTTCATTTACCCTTTACTACCAGAGAACACTGCACTGGTGCAGAAAGAATGATGCTTTGAGACAGTAGCAGACATATTCCATGCTTCCTTAATTGCAAAGTCAAGATTCTTTAAACATATTATGAAGTAGACCTAAATTAGATAGACTCAGAGATTGCAATTAAAACATCTTTTGAGAGGTATGAGGAAAAAGGCTAAGATATTTGTTTGTGTAGTGTTAGAGAAGAAAAAAAGTTGAAAATCATTTCTTTTAATTATTTTTAGAAAATACAATTGCAGAAGCATCTTTGCCAAAGGGAGGGAATGTGTGTTTTGTGAATAGCTAAACTTTTAAAGGAGGTGGGATCTGGGTATCTCCTTTATTTCCAATTATAACTTTGTAATTTATTATTTATGGAAGTGTAATAACTTGGAAAATCAAATCAATACATAAAGGCTAATAAAATTAAAATTAAATTCTAGTTTAGAATACTGACCACAGATATGTTTCTCCTCTACTTTCTAAATATCCCATAAATGATGGTAAAGGATAATAAAGAATATAAATACATATAAATCTACAAAACCCGGAACCACCAGAAAACCAGAGATTTTGCCGCATTTCTGGAAGGAGAAAGTGTATAGGAGAGTGTTGTCCTGTGAAGTCAACCAGGAAGACACAGCTCAAAGTGAGGGCAGAGGGAACTAATGCGGGGAGGGGCTGCCAGGCTAGCTGGTGCCCTCCAGAGAGGTTCTAGTATTATACTGTGAGAAAGAAGTAAGCCTGAAAGAGAGAGATTAAGTGAAGATCAACAGTCAGGTAACCCCTCCATCCCAGCAAGCATGATTACTAGTAACCTGGTATTTACTCCAGGTTTAAAAGAATAAAAAAAAATCACACAGTCATTCTCTAAAGAAATTTAACTATCTACATAGAATCTGGGAGCTGGAGAAGGTTTAGAATTACAGAAGAATGCCTTTCTTGTAGTATTTAGGGGTCTGTGTCCATGATCCTAAATCAAAGCCTATCCATCAACAAAACTCACCTATATGCTCTGAGCCTCACATCAGATTTATTCATTCCTCATTCTTGAATAGGAACAGATACCTATCTCCAGAAAGTTGAGGAATATTTTCGCATGAATAGAAACAAAGACAGAAAACAAAAGCAAACGAAAACAAAAAACATGAAGAATCAAATAGAATTAAAAACAAACAGGATTTTGAGAAAGCAGGTAAAAGAGAAAAACTCAAATTATTGTCCTTGGAGAAATGTAAGAAGATACTGTATTTGTCAAACAAGAACAGTCTACTATGAAAAATGAACTACTGGAGAACCAGAAGAGTTTCTAGGAATTTAAGATATAATTTCAGGAAAAACAAAGAGGAGAAAAAATTGAAGAAATAATATATCTCTCAGAATGTGCAGCACAAAATGTGAAAAGGTAAAATGTGAAAGAAAAGATAAGAAACAGAAGAGTTAACTCCAAAAGTTCAATGTCTAATTAATATTAGTATCATAAAGAAAGAACAGAACAAATGAGGTAGAAGACAGTTGTCAAATCAATAGAAAGAAAGATTGACTACACTGCACGCAGGAAGGCATGCAATTTCAGCATGAAAATGACTGGCAAAGGCCAAAGAAGAGTCACGAAAATGAATTAAAATATTAATGTGAAATTACAGAACCCTAGATATTAAAAAGGAAGATCTGAAAAGTTACCAGAGTGGGGAAAATAGGTTATCTAAAGATATGGAAGGAGAACGAGGAGGAGAAGGAGGATAAGGAGGAAGAGGAGGAGGGGGAGGAGAAAGAGGAGGAGGAAGAGGAGGAGAAATGAAAGGAAAAGAAATAATAATTATTATTATGAAATGAAAAATCATGCTGACAACAGTAGAAGCAAATAAATTTGGCACAAGTTAAGACATTATTCCTAAATCTCACATTTGCAAGTGATGAAAGTTGCTGGAAACAAATCTTTTAAAGATCATTTTAAAAAGCAATATAGTAAGGGGTTGTATTATGGAGATGATGAATTTTCTCTTCCTGTTGAATAAAAACTGTATTTGGTAAGTTGCAGTTTAGGATAAAATTACAGTGACATCATTCAATGCATTACAAAAAATCTGTATCTGAACTATTAAAATAAAAACACAAATGATTCTGAACACAGCCTTTGATGACTTCCCAGATGCCAGAGAAGATGGCAGTGAATGTGGAGACTCTGAGAAGAATTATCCCATAGACACAAGAAAGTAAGAAAATATTTCTAAGTTAATAGTATGTACATATTATATATGTTCCTACATTTTTACAGTACAAAATTACTAATTTAAATATAACAGGTAGTCAGTCAACTATTTTACAATGCATCATAAACATATATATTTAAGTTAGCCAATTACTCTATGAAAAACACTCTTCACTGGGAAAAATTATAGAATCTGCAATGATTTTAGATGCAATAGAATCATGTTATTGATCTTCATAAAGTAAAAGTAATAGTAGAGCTGACAGGAGTTGAAAGGTAGATAGGGAAAAGAAGATGTAAAAGTAGAAAAATAAGATGTGAAGTTTCAGTTTTGTTAAATAGAACTACAAAAAGATGACTACAAGTGGAGTGCAAATGAAATTCTTACCTATCATAATAGAAATTCAGTAGATAAATTTCAAGTTACTAAGTGAAGAAATAGAAATAGCATGTTAGTCAATAATTTGTAGGCAAAAACCTTTAGAATTTTAACAAAAATGGACAGAAATGATTGTTTCTCTGAGGAGAGAATGTATTTGGGGAATTGTGGTGTTACTCTTGAGTGTTCCTTATTAAAACTAACATAATTTAAAATTCATAATTATACACAAATATACCAGGGCACTTAACCTTTATTATAGATGAGAATTTGATGTTATTGATAGGCTTGGTTTATAGAGAGGAAATTGAAATTCAGAGAATTTAAATAACTGCTTGGGTTTCACAGCCTTTTCAGTAGGAGAGATGAAGCTTATAACCAGATCTTCCAAATGCCATGCTCTTTGGAAATCTCAAAATAGGAGTAGATACTTAATAATATTTTTTCCAAAATGTTTCCGATCTCCTCTCATGAATGTGTAGAATGCATTTTAATCCAGGTGTTGGCAAACTTTTTTCTTGTAAAAGGCCAATTTTGTACTTTGTCAGCTATGTGGTCTTTGTAGAAATCACTCAACTCTCCCAATGTAGTGCAGCAGCAAGAAGACAATATGTAATTGGATAAGCATGGTCTGATTTGGCTTATAGGCTACAGTTTGCCAACTCTTGGATCAATAAATTAATTATTTCTCTCTTCTAATTTTCATTCTAGTTTCAATTTTGGGGGCAAAGATGGCTATGCAATATTTTCACTGAGCCCATTCTGTAATTTTCCTCTAACCCTGCATAAGTCCATTCTCACACTGCTGTAAAGAACTACCTGAGAAACTGTGTAATTTATTTTTAAAAAAGAGGTTTAATCAGCTCACAGTTCTGCAGGCTGTCCAGGCTTCTGCTTCTGGGTAGACCTCAGGAAACTTACAAGCATGGTGGAAGGCAGAGGGGAGGCAAGCACATCTTCATATGGTGGAGAAGAGAGACAGAGAAGGGGGAAGTGCTACACACTTTCAAATAACCAGTTCTCCTGAGAACTCTATCACAAGAACAGCAAGGGGGAAGTCCACCCCCAGGATTCAATCACCTCCTACCAGGCCCCTCCTGCAACACTGAAAATTACAATTCTATATGAGATTTGGTTGGGGACACATAGCCAAACTATATCATTCTGCCTCAGCCCCTCCCAAATCTCATGTCCCTCTCACATTTTCAAACACAATCATGCCTTTCCAATGGTTGCTCCAAAGTCTTAACTCATTCCAGCATTAACTCTAAAGTCCAAGCCCAAAGTCTCAACTGATACAAGTCCCTTCCACCTATGAGCCTGTGAAATAAAAGACAAGTTAGCTACTTCCAAGATACAATGGAAGTACAGGAATTTGGTAAATGCTGCCAGTCCAAAAGGAAGAAATTGGCCAAAGCAAAAGGGCTCCAGGCCCCACAAGAGTCCAAAACCCAGCAGGGCAGTCATTAAATCTTAAAACTCCAAAATAATCTCCTTTGACTCCATGTCTCACATCCAGGACACACTGATTCAAGTGGTGAGCTCCCAAGGCCTTGGGAAGCTCCACTCCTGTGGCTCTGCAGGGCACAACCTCAGTGGCTGTTTTCATAGGCTGGTGTCGAGTGCCTGCAGCCTCTCCAGGTGCACAGTGCAAGCTGTCAGTGAATCTACCATTCTGAGGTTTGGAGAACAGTGGCCTTCTTCTCATAGCTTCGCCAGGTGGTGCTCCAGTGGGGACTCTGTGTGGCTCCAACCTCATGTTTCCCTTTCACACTACCCTAGTAGAGGTTCTACATGAGGGCTCCAACCCTGAATCAGACTTCTGCCTGGACTTCACTGTCTGTATCATTATTAGCATTTTGGTCACAACCATTCAACAAGTCTGTGGGAAGTTCCAAACTTTCCCTCATCTCTCTGTCTTCTTCTGAGCCCTTCAAACTGTTCCAACATTTGCCCATTACCCAGTTCCAAAGTTGCTTCCACATTTTCATGTATCTTTATAGCAATGCCCCTCTTCTTTGGTACCAATTTTCTATATTAGTCTATTCTCACATTGCTATAAAAAACTACCTAAGACTGAGTAATTTACTGGAAAAAGAAATTTGATGAGCTCATGGTTTCTGCAGGCTCTCCAGGCTTCTGCTTCTGGGAAGACCTCAGGAAACTTACAATCATGGCAAAAGGTGAAGGAGAAGCAAGTACGTCTTCACATGGCTGGCAAGAGAGAGTGAAAGAGTGGAGGGGGAAGTGCTACATACTTTCAAACAACCAGATCTTGTGAGAACTCTATCACAAGAACAGAAAGGGGGAAGTCTGGCCCCATGATTCAGTCACCTCCCTCCAGGACCCTCCTACAACATTTAAGATTACAATTCTGTGTGAGATTTGGGTGGAGACACACAGCCAAACCATATCAAACCCCTTCCATTATTACATGCAAGAAAGTGAGACCACATAATAACACAGGTGTCCCTTCCACTTATAGCTCACTTTCTTCCCCATAACTTGGCTTTGCATCTCATAAACTCTGAAAATTACATATCATTTTTATTGGGGTGGATGGATTCTCTTGCATATTACTTATTTAATTAGGCCAAATCAGAGTAAAAAGAATACATCACTATTTTCAATGCTCAGAGTAATGGGGCAGTGTTATCCATCAGTCTAGGGACTCTGTGGTAATTAGTGAAGATCATGTAGGGTAGGTACTATCCAGGATGTGTGCATGAGACACAAATGGAGCCTAAAGCTAGAATTAGAGCCAGGAAGGGGCTGTTCATTTGATTGCTTGACAAGTAATGATTCATTTGAGATGACAGAATTGAGGCATTTGAAGAACCCAACATATAAGTAGATTCTTGAAATACCATCAAAGTAAAGTAGAAAAAGATATCTATACTGTGACAGTCAGTGAGCTGAAAACTGAAGAACATTCTCTTCCTGAAGAAGAATCAGCTCTTTATTTTTCTATCCAGGTTCTCTATGCTAAGATTTAAATCTCTGAGATAGAGAATTCCATTGGTATAGCCACGGCCCACACCTTGGGTAAAGAAGAATAGACACAGACTCTTCACCACTCTTGGACTCTATGCAGTAGGGCTAAGAATTTCTTCAAAGGAAAATCAAGGTGCTACTACCAGACAAATAGAAAATAGATGGTGGACAGGCAAAAACAAATGATGTCTACTACAGTTTAGATGCACGGTATCAAATTTTTGAAAAGGTAAACATATGCTCATTCCAATAGTCTGTGTGTCTCCTTAGATAAAAATAAGCAGGCCATTGCTTTCTTGTCATGTAAAGAGACCTTTCTCCAAATATAATCTTAATTTTCATCAATATCTTTCCTTTTTTCCTTTCTTTGTTCTATTCGTCATTCCTTTATTTTGCTTTCTTTTTTGCACTGAAATTTTCTTTCAAGTGTTCTTTTTTTAGTTTCTTTGATCTGATTGATAAAGTTTTTAACGCTATGGAACTCAAGGCTGTTATGTGGAAAAAAGCGCATACTTTAAAATGTCACCACAGTCCAATCTGCTATTCCATATCTTTGTATTAAAGTGGAAAAACAGCTGACCTAACTCAGTCTTCTTTCCAAACAGAATTAAAGTCACATGCACATTGAACTGAATATATATGTTCAAATTTTAGATAAAAATTATGAAGTTATAATAATGAATGTGTTACCTTTTAAAAGTTTGCACTAGAAAAAAACTACTGACAACATGGCACTTAAATATATAGTAATTTGTGAAGGTCAGTAGAATGCATGTTTCTGCTCATATTTACCTCATTGGGATTGGTTCAGTTCCAGAGCTATAACCACATAGTTTCAAGATATGAATGGAAACTAAATTTTCTAAATTTTTTTTCCTCTTGAAAAATGTTTGAAATCCAATTATTCAAATTTATTTGGATGAATTAGCTACATTAAGAGATAGGTAGACCTGTTGCATTCTTCGAAGAAAAAAGTGCTGTATTCATACTTTTAAAAAACTTTGGCCAGGCGTGGTAGCTCACGCCTGTAATCCCAGCACTTTAGGAGGCTGAGGCTGGTGGATCACGAGGTCAGGAGATCGAGACCATCCTGGCTAACACGGTGAAATCCCGTCTCTACTAAAAATACAAAAAATTAGCCAGGCATGGTGGCATGCGCCTGTAGTCCCAGCTACTTGGGGGGCTGAAGTAGGAGAATTGCTTGAACCCAGGAGACGGAGGTTGCAGCAAGTTGAGATCACGCCACTGCACTCCAGCGTGGGCAACAGAGCGAGATTCTGTCAAAAATAAATAAATAAATAAAAAATAAAAAAATAAAAATAAAAAAACACTTTAAAACTTAATGCAATGTTTTCTTGATTGAATCCTGGGGGCAGTTAACATGTGTAAAGTGTGGGGTGCATGGGTGTGTCATTATCATTAACTTTGACAGAGACAAGTATCCTTACAATCTAACTTTAATCTCATTAAAACACTTCTGTTCGCTTCTTATAATTTGTTTGTAGAAACATGTTCTATTATTTAATCAACTGTAGTACAATACTTACGTTTCAGATGATCGTGCTCAACATCTGATCACTCTCTTGTATATCCAGCATTTCCTGAAAGTACCAGCCCTACTCTACCAAAGAAAGCAGTTTTGTGAATCAGTAGTTTAGAAAATGTAATTTTTATAAAATCCAGCTAACTTTACTTAGCACATCATTTCATAGACGATTGATTGACTGATTGATTGACTGAGACAGGGTCTTGCTCTGTGGCCCAGGCTGGAGGACAGTGGTGCTATCATAGCTCACTGCAGCCTTGACCTCCTGGGCTCAAGCAATTCTCCCACCTCAGCCTCCCGAGTAGCTGAGACTATAGGCATGCACCACAACACCCAGCTAATTTTTTAATTCTTTTGTAGAGATGAGGTTTTGTCATGTTGCCTGGGCTGGTCTCAAACTCCTGGGCTCAAGAAGTCTGCCCACCTCTGCCTCCCAAAGTGCTGAGATTACAAGCATGAACCACCACACCCAGCCTCACAGACTTATTTATTATGGGATGTTTCTCCCCTTGTAATTCTTACTAGCACATACTAATGTGTTAGTATTCTTAGAAACCAAGAATTTGAATATCTCAAATATCTGTTTATTTGATAATATGTAGATGAGTAGTCTTAATAACTGATCAAAATTTCTGTTTATTTACTGAAAGGCTTGGAAATGTATAAATAAAATCTTAGCCTCTTGGTTGAGAAGGCAAAATAGAACATAGTAACAAAATTAAAATGTGAGAAAAAAGATGTGACAAGGTTTTACTTTTAGCATTCTCCAATTTGAGAGAGCAGAATTTTGTAACAATAAACATGTTCCAAATTATGTATAAGAAGATGTAGCAAAGGCAGTTTTGAGTGAGACTTCGGAATTTTTGGACTTCTGATCCTGGCACTCCTGCCTGGGTTTCGAAGGTCAGAGGAAACTAGAGGAGAAAGGAAAGAAAGAGGGAATGGCATCCTTATCTACTATCTTTGCTTCATCCTGATGGTCCAAACATAACCTTTGAGAAGTCAGTGGGGATACAAACATAGAAAGAACTAATGAGAGGCCAGGACACCAATTAACCAGTTCAGTGATCAGAAGGCTCAGAACCTTCTAGTTGCTACTACTTCCATTAGAAAATAATTGTTTGGGGGCAAAGGAAGCAAAAATCAACAGGAAAAGGAAGCAAATACCTCTTACAGAAGAGGCAAATTTATAGAGAACAAACATCATTGGCCGTTGTGTTTTCCTTAACACCATGTGCCAGATACACAAGAACTGAGTTTCCTGAAACACTGTGACAGCAAAGTTTGCTTTGCCTATGACAAGAATGAAAGAAAATGAAGAAAGGGAAAGAGGAAAGGAGGGAAAGAGGGAGAGAGAGGGGAAAGGAAGGAAGAACACAAGGAGAGAGGAAGAGAGGGAGCAAGAGAAAAGGAGAAAGAGGAAGGATGAGAGAGGGAGAGTGAAAAAGGGAGGGAGAGATGGAGAGAGGAAGGAAGGAGAGAGGGAGGGGGAGAAGAAGGAAGGAAAGGAGGGAGGGAGGGAGGGGAGATAAAGTAAAGAGATGCTGTAGAGGAGGAAAACTTTTCTTGTCAATAACTGGTGTTTGTGAGTGAGTGAGAGTTGGCCTGATCGATGGCACTGGGCTGTGTGACCTGAGCAGTGACTAGAAGCCAGAAGAGTTGGGTTCTATTCTCTACCGTCTTAGACTCTATTGCCTGAAACAAGTCCCTTCACCTTGTGCACTTCCTTTTCCAACTTGAAAATGTTAATCTAGAGGAAAGCATGCTGACATAGTCTAAGAATGAGACAATGTGAACACTTGAGAAAGACCTGAAATAGTTACAGGCATGGTCAGGCTTGGGAAAGGCTTACTGAGGCCACATGTTTTCCCAGTGTATGACCTGCAGGCACACACCTGGGCTCGGTCAGGTTACAGCCCATTCCCTCCCCCCCCAGGTCAGGCCCTGGTCGATGATAGACCTAGGACCCTTCTTAATTAAGCATACCAATCACCTAAAGCAACAAGAGGGTATTTGGGAATATTGGATGTCACTCAGCCTCTCTTTAGACTTCCTTTCCCTTTAATTATTTCAAAAGAAAAACACTAACAGTTTTTTTTTTTAAGTTAAAAATAACAAAAGCAAAGTCCCTTAAAGGAACGGATATCTGTAGAGATTAAGTAATGAATGACTGCCTGGACTTTTAACTGCCCTGTATCTGCTGCTAAAGTTGATGCTACTTTGAATTTAGGCAGCTCTGGATTCTTTAATTCCACCTGCTTGGCCCTACCGATGCCTCATTTGGAAAATGTCAATGATCTGTTACCATCTGGTTTCCTGAAAAAAAAAATAAAGTTTGGAAATGCTTAGTTGATTCATTCTTACTTTGAATCATTTTGTTGCTGTTGCTGATGCTGCTCCTTAAATCTAAGGAGCCAGTGGCTGTTTAAAAACATTAATGCTGCTTTCCTATTCAAGGAGAGATTTTCTTGAGAAAGGTCCCTAAATCACTAATGGCTTTCAGGAATTTATCACATCAAAGAGAAAAGAGAGAAACTTTCACTTATCCAATGGGAATTGCAGGTATATGGGAGGGCCTCCCTCCAGCTCAAAATTAGATGAGTCAGTTGCAAGTTTATAATCGATCTTATGCAATATATGTCACAAAGATTTAAATATAAAAGAGGCTTTGCTTCTCCCTTTATCAGAAAGTAGAGTTCAGAAGATAAACTAATGAAACTTGATTTTTTAAAAGCTCTAGTTAGGGACTATTAAGCTATATGAATTTCCTTTATTCACCCTCTCGTTTCATTTCATAGATAGAGATTTCATTTATATATATATATATTTAGATGTACATATTTATATATATCTAGATATATATATTTACATATATATTATCTATATTTATATATGTATTTATATATCTAGATCTATATATCTAGATTTATGTATCTAGATTTATATATCTAGATCTATATATATTTATATATATATTTATATGTTTATATATCTAGATCTATATAAATATATAATATATAAACATATATATCTAGATATATATATTTAGATATATTTATATAGATCTAGATATATATTTATATATTTATACATATATTTATATGTATTTACATATATTTTAGATATATATTTATATATTTATGTATATATTTAGATATATATATTTATATATTTATGTATATATTTAGATATATATATTTATATATTTATGTATATATTTAGATATATATTTATATATTTATGTATATATTTAGATATATATATTTATATATTTATGTATATATTTATATATATATTTATATATTTATGTATATATCTAGATATATATTTATATATTTATGTATGTATTTAGATATATATTTAGATATATATTTATATATTTATATATTTATATATACTTATATATTTATATATTATATACTTATATATATTTATATATGCTTATATATTTATATATTTTCTATATATTTATATATACATTTATATATTTATATATTTTTCTATATTTATCTATATTTATATATAGTTTTATATATTTTATCTATATTTATATATAGTTTTATATATTTTATCTATATTTATACATTTATATATTTTTATATCTATTTATATATTTTATATCTATTTTTATATCTTTTTATTTATATATATATTTTTATATATATATTTGAGATGGAATCTTGTTCTTTCACCCAGGCTGGAGTGCAGTGGTGTGATCTCGGCTCACTGCAACCTCTGCCTCCGGGTTCAAGGGATTCTCCTGCCTCAGCCTCTGGAGCAGCTGGGACTACAGGTGCGCACCACCACACCCAGCTAATTTTTGTATTTTTAGTAGAGACAGGGTTTCACTATATTGGATAGGCTGGTCTTGAACGCCTGACCTCATGATTCACCTGCCTTGGCCTCTCAGAGTGATGGGATTATAGGCATGAGCCTGGCCACATTAAACTATTACTGAATGGTGTTTACAACGTCAGCTCTAGAATATTAGTTAACACATTGCTTTATTTGAATTTTTCAACAACCCCTTGATATCTGTATTGTTGTTATTAATAGCCCCATGAGGAAACAAATATTTGGCGAAGTTATGGCTTGCTCAAGACCACACAGTGAAACCCACTCTACTCGAAAACTCTAGAAGCTCATTTTTCATTCGTTTGCTAGTATAGAGTCTTCAAAAGTGAAGTCAGAACTCAGTAACTCTTCTACCAGTTCTTTTACTGCTTTGCCCTTTTCAATCATCTTTTTTTGGTACCCAGTGGCTATTTTCCAAGACATCCCCAGCCCTCTTGGCTAATATCACAACCTTTGAATTTTTACCATATCCTTATTTTTGAGAATTATTTCCACTTCTGTCTTCTTTCCCTCCCTTCAAGATGACAATCATCTAACCTGAAAAACTGAACTGCACATATATTATTATGTGACAATTGCAATTGCATAATTGCCTGTCATATCCTATATTTTTGCACTTTAGCAGAGTTCTCCTAAATAAAAATTTTAACCTAAAGAACTTAATGATGATGAGAATTAAAAACAGAGATTGGCTAACATACTGTTAATTTGGTAACCCACCAAACAAATAATTTACGCAGGCAGTCGTGCACTACAGTGCCTACATAAATATGAATACTGACATTTAGATCAAATTTGTTAATAACATTCTTAGCATAAGTAATTACATATTATTAGCATAAGTAATGATCCATATTGCTCATATATGTATCTCTAGGAAAATCATATAATGCACTAGTGAAATGAATGACATCAGATTTTGGCTTCCCTTGTAGGATAGGATGTAGTATTCAGGAGGATTGTCCAGTGTTAGTGTAAGATGGACCTGGGTTTGAGTCCCAGTTCAGTCACTTATAAGTGATGTGACCTAGAACATGTTCTTAATTTCTTTGTCTCTCAGAGTCATCAAGGAAGGAAGGAAGGGAGGAAGGGAAGGAAGGAGAAAGAGAAGGAAGGGAAGGGAAGGGAAGGGAAGGGGAGAGGAGGGGAGGGGAGAAAATAAAAGAAAATGAAAAGAAAAGAGAAAAGAAAAGAAGGCCAGGCACAATGGCTCACGCCTGTAATCCCAGCACTATGGGAGGCTGAGGTGGGTGGATCACGAGCTCAAGAGATCAAGACCATCCTGGCCAACAGAGTGAAACCCTGTCTCTACTAAAAATACAAAAATTAGCTGGGTGTGGTGGCATGCCCCTGTAGTCCCAGCTACTGGGGAGGCTGAGGCAGGAGAATCGCTTGAACCTGGGAGGTGGAAGTTGCAGTGAACCAAGATCATGCCACTGCACTCCAGCCTGGTGACAGAGCAAGACTCCCTCTAAAAGAGAGAGAGAGAAAGGAAGCGAGGAAGGAAGGAAGGAAGGAAGGAAAAAGAAGAAAGAAAAAGAAAGAAAGAGAGAAAGAAAGAAAGAAAGAAAGAAAGAAAAGAAAGAAAGAAAGAAAGAAAGAAAAAGAAAAAAAAGAAGAGAGGGAGGGAAGGAAAGAAGGAAGGAGGAAGGAAGGAAGGAAAAAGAAGAAAGAAAAAGAAAGAAAGAGAGAAAGAAAGAAAGAAAGAGAGAAAGAAAGAAAGAAAGAAAGAAAGAAAGAAAGAAAGAAAGAAAGAAAGAAAGAAAAAGAAGGGAGGGAGGGAGGGAAGGAAAGAAGGAAGGAGGAAGGAAGGAAAGACTATACTTCCCATACAGTGGTAGTACAGTATTAAAAAATAGTGTCTGTAAAACCAACCCATAGCTCTATGTCTGGCACAGAGTAGGCTTTCAAAAAGTGGTGGCTTCCAGCAATAAAAAAGCAAATACTTACACGTTGCTAGCATTTATATCCTTTGCAAAGAGAATAAATTGGAGTTAAAATTGAGTATAAGAAGGTCTCAGGTTCAGAAAATCAGAGGCTAAATATTTTCTAAATGTGGATTCTCCCTAGGTTGAGATATTTCACATACAGGAAATGACAATAAGCCAAACACTGTTTAAGAGAGATGTAGAGTTTTTGCCTCAAAAATTAATTCTGTAGCTTCAAATTAAGCTCACCACATGTAAAGCAAAGTTTACTTTTAATCTTTCTTAGTCCTTACAATAAAAGTTACATTTTCAACAAACAGGTTCTTTCTATTAAACTCCACACTTCGCTGGCATAATTAAGACTCATCTAGAATAGAATCAGCTTTGACACGTGGAAGGAGAGGCCATAGTTAATTCCTTATTACCTCATAACCTTGGATGTGTTGAGATGTGTTTCTGTGATGGAGCAAGGAAGCCAGGTGTTCTTCCCCCACGTTGTAAATATCTCCATTCTCAGGTTTAGGCTTCCCCTCAAGAGTGCAGCCACGCAGTGGCTGGCCTACTCTAAGCCTTGTCTTGATAATTTACGGAACTGTCCAACCACAGCTTAAATGGATCCTCAGAAGAAATGGAGCCTAACTTCCCAACAAGCGAAGATGTTCCCTCTGCAATCCATAGAAGACGACTCTAGGAAAGAAATAGGAACATTAATACAAATTCATTTCTGGCTGGGCACCATGGCCCATGCCTGCAACCCCAGCACTTTAGGAGGCCAAGGCAGGGAGATTGTCCGAGACCAGAAGTTCAAGGCCAACCTGGGAAACATAGCAAAACCCCCATCTCCAGAAAGAAAATAAAATAGCCAGACATAGTGGTGCAGACCCACAGTCCTAAGTACTCAGGAGGCCTAAGCAATCAGGAGGATTTGCTTGAGCCTGTGTTTGAGGTTCGAGTGAGTTATGATGGTGCCACTGTACTCTAGCTTGGGCAACAGCATGAGACCCTGTCTCTGAAAATATATGTATGTGTGTGCACAAACACACACACAGTGTTAGGCCATTCTGTTTTTGTTGTTGTTGTTGTTGTTGTTGTATTTTTTTGTTTTTTGTCTTTCTTTTTTTTTTGAGATAGTTTCACTGTGTTGCCCAGGCTGGAGTGAGTAGCTCAATCTCGGCTCGCTTGGCTCACTGCAACCTCCACCTCCTGGGTTCAAGCAATTCTCATGCCTCAGCCTCCTAAGTAGTTGGGATTACAGGCATGCACCATCATGCCTGGCTAATTTACGTAATTTTAGTGGAAATGGGGTTTCATGATGTTGGCCAGGCTGGTCTCACACTCCTGACCTCAGGTGATTTTCCCTCTTTGGCCTCCCTTACTGCTGGTATTACAGGCGTGAGTCACTGCACCCAGCCTCGGTCATTCTTGTGTTGCTATAAAGATATATCCAAGACTGGGTAATTTATTTTTCAAAAGATATTTAATTGGCTCAAGTTCTGTATGCTTTACAGATATCATGATGCTGGCATTTGCTTGGCTTCTAGGAAGGCTTCAGAAAGCTTACAATCATGACAGAAAGTGGAAAGGAGTAGGCATGTCACATGGTGAAAGCAGTAGCAAGCAAGAGAGAGAGAGTCTGGGGAGAGGTGCCACACACTTCTAAATGACCAGATCTCACGAGAACTCACTACCATGAAGACAACACCAAACCATGAGGGATCCACCCCATGATCCAAACACCTCCCACCAGTCCCTACTTCCAGCATTGGGGATTACAATTCAACATGAGATGTGAGCGAGGATAAATATCCAAACTGTATCACTCTGCTCCTGACACCTCCAAAATCTCATGTCCTTCTCACATTGCATAATACAACCTGCCTTCCCAACCATCCCTCCACATCTTAACTCATTCCAGCATTAACTCAAAAGTCCGAAGTCTCATCTGAGACAAGGCAAATGCCTTCCACCTATGAGCCTGTAAAATCAGAAACAAGTAGTTACTTTCAAAATACAATGGAGAAGCGGGGTGCGATGGCTCATGCCTGTAATCCCAACACTTTGTGAAGCCGAGGCGGGTGGATCACTTGAGGTCAGGAGTTGGAGACCAGCTTGGCCAACATAGTGAAACCCCATCTCTACTAAAAAACTACAAAAATTAGCTGGGCATGGTGGTGCGTGCCTGTAATCCCAGCTACTCGGGAGGCTGAGACAAGAGAATTGCTTGAACTTGGGAGGCAGAGGTTGCAGTCAGCCGGGATTGTGCCACTGCTCTCCAGCCTGGGCGACAGAGCAAGACTCTGTCTCAAAAAAAAAAAAAAAAAAAAAAAAAATACAATGGAGATAGAAGCATTGAGTAAACATTTCAGTTCCAAAAGGGAGAAATTGGGTGGGGACAGATATCAAAATTATATCACACACATACACACACACACATCCAAACTATAGCTCACACACACACACACACACCACATGCAAAGCATGCTACTCCATACAGTCCTACCTCATTTCTGTGAAGATATCAGGAGTTACCTATACCTAAAACAAAAAATAGACCCTATTCCTAAAAATAGTAGTAGAGAGATTAGGAAATCGCTTTCTAGAAGAAGGGAAGGAAATTTAAATTTTGTTTTTCCTAAGTGCAAACTAAATGGCTTCTTGTTTAATAAAGATATCATCCCAGCACTTTGGGAGGCCGAGGTGGGCGTGGTGGCACACACCTGTAATCCCAGCTACTCGGGAGGCTGAGGCAGGAGAATCACTGGAACCCAGAAGCAGAGGTTTGCAGTGAGCCAAGATCGTGCCATTGCACTCCAGCCTGGGCAACAAAAGCGAAACTCTGTCTCAAAAGAAAAATAAGAAAAAAATGAAGATATCAACGAATAGTTTGCTGTTTTATTTAAAATGCAATTAAATAAAAAAAAACTTAGGCTCTGGTTAAAATTTTTCAAGTTATGAAGTCCTATTTTGTTTTCTTTTTTAAAAAATTATTTATTTTTAACTCTTTTCTGCTTTTAGAAGTTTTTTATGCTTACTTTAGATAAAAAGTATAGACAAATATAGAAAAGAGTGATGAAGCAATACAAATTACTCATTATCCCTCCATTTACTTAGAGTGAAAGGTTATGAGTATTTTGGAGTTTGTTCTAATCTCCCTCCCATGTGTTTGTATGTATATATTGGTTTTACAGGAATAGCGACATATTTTGTCATATGTGTTACCTGTTTTCATTCATAGAAAGTAATTTCATACACACTACTTAATGCCATTTAATATCATTAAGGCAGAATATTACTGGCTATATATTAACTAGCAATAGTAGTATATGCCACCCAATTTTTGATAGCTTGCAGTGGTAACATTTTACATCAACTGGGAGAAATTGAATTAATTAAGCACTGATGATAGAAACTTTTGTCAAGGCTGAGGATGGGGTTAGGTCCTCACCTCACATATAGACTAAAATAAATCACAATTATGGTTAAATGTAAAAATTAAAATATAAAATATTTCTAAATATGCAGTAAAGCATAAAACAAAAGTCTATTAAATTATAATTTGAAGAATTTCTGTTTAACAACAATATAACATTTTAATCAAATTAGGAAAAACATTTGTAACACTTTAATAGTCAATATATGTAAATGGGTAATATAACTAACATATGAAAATAATTACAAATTAGAAAAAGATTAATACTCTAAGGAAAAATTTGTAAAGCACATTAGGAGGCAAATTTCAGAAAGGAAATGCAAAATATTCAATTTTAGTAGCAATCAAAGAAATATACTCCTCCAATGCCATTTTCTATTCTTATTGATTTACTTTTTCTTCAAATCAAATCACCACCTGACACTATAGATATAAACACTACTATTCTATTTGTACCTTTTTTCCCTCAATGCAGTACAAGTTACATAAAAACTGTTGTCCTTTTATTCATTGTTGCATAGCCTCAATAACAGCCCTGTTTTAAGGTATGTGTGAGTCAGCTATGACTATGTACCAAATAATCTCAAATCTTAGTGTCATGTAACAATAAGTGCTTACTTATTGTTCAGTCAGCCAAGATGACTCAGCTTCATAGTGCAAGTTGGCTTATCGTCCTCCTATGACCAGCAGGCAGAGTGGGGCATGAGGCGCTTCCGGGGATGGAATGAATACAGGAAGGTATGACCACCTGTGTCCAGAGTTTGTTCCTTCCAGTGTGTTCGTGGTCTCACTGACTTCAGGAATGAAGCTGCAGACCTTTACGGTGAGTGTTACCGCTCTTAAAGGTGGTGTGGACCCAAAGAGTGAGCAGCAGCAAGATTTATTGTGAAGAGTGAAAGAACAAAACTTCTACAGCTTGGAAGGGGACCCGAGTGGGTTGCCTCTGCTGTCTGGGGTGACCAGCTTTTATTCCCTTATTTGTCCCCGCCATGTCCTGCGGATTGGTCCATTTTACAGAGTGCTGACTGGCACATTTTACAGAGCACTGATTGGTCCATTTTACAGGGTGCTGATTGGTCCATTTTACAAACCTCTAGCTAGCCACAGAACCCTGATTGATGAGTTTTTACAGAGTGCTGATTGGTGCATTTTACGAACCTCTAGCTAGCCACAGAGTGCTGATTGGTGCGTTTTACAATCCTAGCTACAGAGTGCTGATTGGTGCATTTTACAATCCTCTTGTAAGACAGAAAAGTTCTCCCAAGTCCCCACCTGACCCAGAAGTCCAGCTGGCTTCACCTCTCACAGCCATGAAATCTCATTTTAAGTCCCTCTTACATATCTTCTAACTGGAAATTCATCAAAGGAAGTCACAATACCACGCTCAAAATCAAGGGTAGGAAGCTCAAAATCAAGAGTAGGAAAGTATACACACCTATATATACACATACATGTACATACATACATACATGCATATATATAGAGAGAGAGAGAGAGAGCGAGTGTGCTAAAACAAAAAGATGTTACATTTACGTATTAATTATTAATATGCTTAATTGCAATAGGCAATGCTAATGAAAATGTGCAAAAGTGAGGTTTATATCCTTCTTTGGTCCAGTAATTTATTTCTATGAAATGAACATTACAACTATAACCAGAAATGCACTTAACATTTTTTTCCATGAATGTCTATTGCAATATTATCTATATTACAAAAATTGGAATCAATCTACTGTTATTCTGAGATGGCTCTTTCTTTTCTTACTGTATTTAATTTGACCGAACATAGTCAACATTTCTCATTATTACATATGATGGCTTGCAACTTTGGCCAAATAAGAGAAATGCATTTTTTCCCTATGAAATCTTCTACAACTATTTGAGTTCATTAATTTATAAATCATTGATGAGTATCTGATGACTTTTAAGAATAAATTAGTAATATTCCTTCTGTCCTAGAATTGACCAAATAAACAGATTTCTGGGGAGATAATGTGTCTATAAAGCTCACAACAATTAAAAAATGTGCAATGATAGGTAAAGAAATATGTTCTGTATATTAAAGGGTCGAGATCAAGGACAACTAACTCAACTGCAAGAATCAGGGCAGAACCCTCAAGGAGGAAAAGTTCAAATCCATGCTTTGGGTCTAAATGTGATAAGAAATGGTAAACATTCACAAGGGTTAGCCAATATCAGTAATATCAACAATACATAATACCTTTGAAAACGTCAAGATTACATTAATGTATTTTACCCATAGCTTTTGGTGGACATCTCCAACCCCACTTCTAGGGAGGGAAGGGGGCGCACTTTCTCTGAGTCCAAACCCTCTGGAGAAAATATGAAGTCCGCTTTGTTAAGTGACTCTAATAGGGTACAGGAATGGATTCCAGCTACTTCTGGTTCTCGGTCCTGGTTTTACTTTCTGTTTTATCGTCCCAAATAAATGTAGCAGGGAGAGGAGATGAGGGTCCATTCATTTATCAAGGTTGGTTGGAAAAACAAAAGTAATTGTAATTGAATAGTCTTCTCTTATTTCATAACATCCAAAATATAAACTGATGGAAATTATTCATTGCCAAAGGCCACTGTGACAGGCAGAAGGCTATCAAGTAGGTGGCATGGCAAAGCCACTGGAAGGCTCACAGGTATTATATTTTATTCTTTCTTTTGTTCACCCATTTATTAATTTGTTTAACAAATGTTGCAACAAATATTGGAAGACAGACTCCTTAGTTTCTTAAGAATGGTTTAGGACCATAAACATATTTCTTGTGATGATCAATTAACACTACATTAATATTCTCAAAGAGGGTAGTAAGCGATCTTCAAACCAAGGCCCATCCGCATCCTTGCTTAATGGGTTAGAAACACTGCCTTTAAGAAACAAGAGTTTGTTCTCCTATCACAAATAATTTAAAAGACCAAATCAGGAATTAAGTGAATCTAAGTATTTTATTCTTTCTAAAAATGTAAAGAAATGGAGGGTCACTTAATCCAAAGCACCTGCTACTCCTTTTGATTCATTTAGGGTAAAAGTGGGCCTTGAGGGATGGGCCTGGAACCCCTGATTTGAGCAGCATCAGCAAAAAACAAAAACCAAAAAAAAAACCCCGGCTTATCTTTATCTGGAATTAACTACAAATTCAATTAGAATAAAAATCTTCACCCACCCCGTGGAAAACATTTTACACAAAGAAAAGCAGATGTTGCAACAACACTGAGAGCACTTTGCTTAGCAGTGTATGGAATTTTCCATCTTGTAAGCCCAATCACCGGTGAAAGATACACAGAGCCAGCTTCTCTAACTCACAAAACGACTTCCATTTCCCATGCTCCTTTAATTAGATTTACTTCTTTAACCAAAGTAATATTGGGTTGAAGGAAGGAAGGGCGGGGTGGGGGAGACTCTACTTAATACTGGCTTAGCAAGTTTAGAGAGGGATGAAGGGTAAGAGGTGGAGGTCTATTTTGGGGTTATTTTACAGATAAAGCTTTTCTTATTTATTATGAGTTTGTTCAGTTAGAATAAAATAGTAATAAAATTAATTGCTAAAGGTTATGCTGAGATCATACCTTAGTTCTATTTTCAGCTTTGAACCGATTATAGGACAATGAAGCATAAATAGAAATTAGAAAAGATTTAGAACAGACGCCCTGTAGCACTTTTTCACATCGGGATGAGAAATGTGCAGAATGGCCTATGAGGCAAAGTTATAAATGGAGAGGAACCAGGATCATGTAGGCCGCACTTGGGGAATAGAATGTGGGAATAGAAGGGGCCTAGAGGGGCTTCAGTGACCTCTGTTTGGTTTCTGGAAATGTTTTAAGTTTGTCTTTTTTAAGCCTACCTTAATTTGTATTTGTTAACCAGAATAGAGAGAGAGCCCCAAAGACAAACCTGAGTTTTTGCCGGAGAGAAGCCGTGAACTTACTTGCTTATAAACTTAATTGCAAGTGACCATTCACTCTTCAGGGTTGTGCCCAATACCAAGTAAGACAAAACAAACCCATATGTGGGTCAGTTTCCATTTCTTTCCATACATTGATGTTGAAATATGCCATAGTTTTGTTCAACTTCTTCTCATTAAGGATTACGAGAGTCTCCTAACAGGTATTTGCATTTTTGTCTCCTTAACTCTATTTTGGACTAACTCATCTCCCAAAATTCAGCAAGACTGAGTTTTCTAAAAAACAAAGCTAGCTGTGAAAGTCTCCTGTTTAAAATGAATAAGGCTCCTCATCTTCTTAGGGAAAAAATATCCTAGCTCCTTATTTTCTACCAAGCCTTCTTCTCTTTCCTGGATCATTTCCTATTGCTTGTTTCTACTCTCAATCAACTTCCCTCCACTTCCCTTGAACATGTTAAACTCTTCTTCAATTCATCATTGTCAATTCAGTTTGTTTTATACTTTATTTATTTAATGCCTCCTATGTGCCAGGCAATTTCTTTCTTTCTTTCTTTCTTTCTTTTTTTTTTTTTTTTTTGAGATGGAGTGTCACTCTTTTGCCAAGGCTGGAGTGCAGAGGCATGATCTCGGCTCACTGCAACCTCCGCCTCCTGGGTTCAAGCAATTCTCCTGCCTCAGCCTCCCGAGTAGCTGGGATCACATGCACCTGCCACCATGCCCAGATAATTTTTGTATAGAGACAGGGTTTCACCATGTTGGCCAGGCTGGTCTCGAACTCCTGACCTCAGGTGATCCACTCGCCTCGGCCTCCCAAAGTGCTGGGATTACAGGCGTGAGTGCCAGGCACTTTCACAGGCACTGATGTAGGACAGTAAACAAAAACAAGTAAAATCCCTGAACTCTTCTAGCAGACATCTTCTAGTAGAGAAAGATGGACTATGAAGCACATTAAGCCAATAACAGAGCATGTGGATTGTGAAGAGTACTATGAAAACAGCAAAGATGTGAAAGAACAGTGATGCTTGGACAAGGTGGCCAGCAAAGGTCTCTGTGCAAAGGCAACATTGGGTTGAGTAAAATAATGAGGGAGTGAGATGATGGAATGGCAGCAGCCTGAGAGCCACCTTATATCATCCACAATTTGGGGGTGCAGAATTCATCCAGAGTGGGGGCCATCCATTGATATTTTTAAAAATCCTGTGTAGGGTATTCTAATGTTTATTTAGGAAAAACATGCTTTCAAAGATAAAGGCTTTGGCTTCAACTCTCAGTCACAGCCATTGGGTGAAGACGTTGCATGAACTTATGCATTATATCTCCCTCTGATTGACAAGTAAAGAAGACGAAATATGGCAAGAGTGGAAACAGGGAGACTAAATAGGAGGCTACTGCATGTGGCATGAGGAGAGGTAGGAGGGTTTTATTGGATATGGTGACAAATGGTCAGTTGAGCTAAATGTTAAAGATGGGGCCCACAGGATATCATTCTTACATATAATGTTCCTAGACCCTAGAACACTAGGTCCACTTCTATTCATTTATTCAATCAAATTTCATCAGGGCTGTTCCTTGTACTCCCCAACATGGGAGTTCGTTGTATGCCTGGCCCTTGCAGCCATCTGAGTTTCCCACGCTCTCTAGGTACCGTGACAGCTCCATAGTGAAGTGCTTCTTTCTCTGTGTTATGACGACACCTTCACGCCTTGATACACCAGGAACCATATTCTCATTTTATTGTTTTCATGTGTATCTCTCTAGATTATATGTTGTTCACCTTCATATCCTTGGGGTCTACCACAGAGCCCTGCAATTAGTGGGTGTTAGGTCATTGATGAATGCATGGTGAAATGAATAAATGAAAGAATCAACAAATGAATGAATAAACAAATAAATGGATTCTTTGTACTAGAGTCTCATAGCAAAAACCAGAAAACAGAAAACAAATTCATGCACAATGTGGAACAGTCATCTCTTTGTTAATTAAACATTTCCTAAGCCTCCTAAACTAACATAGCTGTATGTTCTCAGTAGATGACTAACATTTCCTCAATTGTAAATTGTGATAATACATGAGGTGGAATGTATTAAGAAGAAGACAGCAACATCTAGCTGCAAACTCTTCTGTCTTTTCCCAGTCTAGTGGCACAGTATTAGGGAGGTGCTGTAAAGAGAAAAAGGACCAAGCCCTAAGGACTGATTGTCCTCTAGAAAGCAGGTAGTGCAAAGGAAAAACTGCACAGCAGGGAGGCTGGTTGTTGGTTGTTGGTGTAGCTCATCTTTTTAAGCTGTGCACAGCAAGCAAGGGAAAGGACACTGAAGAACCAAGATGGTAGGTTAGATTTAGCATGTTTAAGGAAAGGAGAAGGAGAGGATATCTGAAGTTTCAGAGTGTTGAAGAGGTCAGGGATTAAGAGTTTACTGTAGCCTCTGAACTTGGAAACTCTTGAATGCCTGAGGAAGATATAAAAGATGGGAATTCCTCTTTAGTGGTGCTTTGTTAAATATCACATACTCTGCCATTCAGCTATGGAACCCTGCTTTTAAAGATTTCACATAAAATACTAACACATAGATTATAAATTAAAAAATGCATTCAGCTTAGCTTGGAGCCTGGCACACAGTTAGCATCCAGCAAAAGTGAGTTCTTTCTGCTGTGGTACTTGAAGAGATAAGAAGCCCTTTCTTGTATAAAGTAAACAATTTGGGTGATGTTTATACTAAAATACCAGACTTCACCAATACCCACCACTACATCCACATAACAAAACTGCACTTGTAATTCTTACGTCTACAAAAATAGAAAAGCTTTTTCTGTTATTATTATTGTTAGGAACAACAATAATAATAATACCGCTGCAAATTATGAAGGTTTTTCTTAGGCTAACCTCAGTCTTTTTTTTCTTTTTCTCCTAGAGACAGGATCTTGCTCTGTTGCCCAGGCTAGAATGCAGTGGCACGATCATAGCTCACAGCAGTTCAATCTCCTATGCTCAAACAATCCTCCTGCCTCAGCCTCCCGAGCAGCTGGGACTATAGGCACACACCACTGCACCTAGATAATTTCCCTTTTCTAATAATTGTACTGATCTATGTTGACAGACTGTAAAAATTTCTACATATGTTAGCACTCATTTTAACACTCATTTAGTCTTAGAGTTAAAAGAGTTAACACTCTTTTATTTTAAGACAGAGTTTCGCTTTTATCGCCCAGGCTGGAGTGCAATGGCGAGATCTCAGGTCACTGCAATCTCCACCTCCCAGGTTCAAGGGGTTCTCCTGCCTCAGCCTCCTAAGTAGCTGGGATTATAGGTATACGCCACCACGCCCAGCTAACTTTTGTGTTTTCAGTAGAGACAGGGTTTCACCATGTTGGCCAGGCTGGTCTGGAACACCTGATCCACCCGCCTTGGCCTCCCAAAGTGCTGGGATTACATAACATTCATTTAGTCTTAGGTATTTCACGCCCACCGCCAGTTCCTGTGTCAATGTCTCTTTAGTTGTGTTGGGAGCCTTGATCTCTAGTAGACATTTTAACAAAAGTTCCTAAGAACAATAAAAAAGCAGCCCTTCCTGATCATTATTTCATTTTTATGTCATCCTGACTACAGTTGGTAAAATATTAATAAGTAGGGTAGCTATCATTATGCCCATTTAACTGACAAGAAAGTAGGCTCAGACTGGCTGAATACTTGTTCAGGGTTACATGAGATTAAAGTGACAGTCAAAATTCTTTGGGTCTAAGTCCAGAGTTATGTAGCCACTGAGTTACAAGGCTTGCAGAAATGTTTTTGTAAATTAAACTTTCTATTTTAGGATAATTGTGGATTTATTTGCAGTTGTAAGAGAGAATGCAGAGTGATCTTTTACCCAGTTCCTTCCAATGCTAACATCTTGCAAAACTGTAGTGTAACAAACAGGATATTGACATTGCTACTGTCAAGATAAGAAATATTTCTATCAGCACAGGGATACTTCGTGCTGCCTTTTATGGCCACTCCCTCTTCCTTCTTATCCTTCCCCCTCTTTAACCCCTAATGAGTCTCCATTTCTATGATCTTGTTATTTCAATCATGTTGTTATATAAATAAAACAATATACTGTGTAACATTTTAAAATTATTTTTGTCACTCTCCATAATTCTTTAGAGATTCATCCAGGTGGTTCCAGGCATCAGTAGTTTTTTTCTATTAGCATGCATGTATCACGGTTGGTTTAATCATCTTCCCCTTGAAGGACATCTGGATTGACTTTTTGTTTTTCTTTTTTGTCTTCAGTTCTCAAAAGTTTGACTATGAGTGTCTTACTATGAATTTCTGTGAGTTTATCCTATTTGGGATTCACTCAGCTTCTTAAATCTGTATATTTATGTCTTTGGCTAAATTTAAACACATTTCAGCCATTATTTCTTAGAATGTTTTTCAGGTCTGCCATCTTCCGGTCTTCTAGGACTCAGGGAATGCAAAGGTTAATTTTTTGTCTGTTTGTTTGTTTTTGGTTTGGTTTTGTTTTGTTTTGTTTTGCTATAATCTCAAAGGTCTTTGAGGTTCCTTTCATCTTTTTTTCACTCTATTTTCTCTCTGTTGTATAGATGGTCAATTTATATTGTTTCCTCCAGTTCACTGATATTTCCTCTGTCTCCTCCATTCTGCCCATGCATTGAGTTTTTTATATTGGTTATTGTATTCTTCAGTTCAAAATTTTCCATTTGACTCTTTTATCTTCTATTTTTGGTTATGACTTCCTATTTCTTTGTTGAAGCTTTCCAAATAAATTTTCATTAGCTACAAGAATGTTTTAATTGTTCATTGGAGTATTTTTATGATGGCTGCTTTACAGGCTTTGCCAGATAATTCTAACATTTGTGTCATCTTGATGTTGGCATATATTTATTATCTTTTCTCACTTAGTTTTAGTTCTTTCTTGTTTTTGTATGATGAGTAATTTTCCACTGAAATATGGACATTTCAATATTATGAGACTCTGAATCTTATTTAAACCTTTTGTTTTAACTACCTTCATCTCACACCATCCTCACAGACGAAGGTGGGTGTCGCTTCATTACTGCCAGGTAGGGTAAAAGTTCAGGTTTCTTAACTCAGCTTCTGTTGACCTCTGAAAGGGGGCTTCTCATTCCTGCTAAGCAGGAGTGGGAGTTTCAGTTCCCCCCTAGGCCTCCAATAAAGCAGTTATCTCTTGGCATACATGGGAATTTGCATCCCATGAATATTGTATTTGGATCTGCCTTCAGTTCTGGACACAGAACTTGTGGAGACAGAGGGCTTATGGTAAACAGAGATTTACATTCCTATGAAGGAAATTAATTTTCAAGTCAATAAAATAAACTGCACAGGTACATTCTCTGTACTTAGATAACTTTTGGCCTACTCTGCCTAATTAATTATGAAGATTTTAAATAAATCATTCATTTCTGAAGAAAGTGTTTTCTGACTGCCCTTAGCCAAGCAGATGTGTCTATTCTATATTCTCACATGCTCACATGCCACCCCTTTATGACTCTTAGCATATACGCAAATTTACTTATTTGTGTGGGTCCCTAAACTAATACCTCTTCCATTGCCTGCATCTTTCAGGACAGCAGGGGCTTTGGCTGTTTTTCTTTACTATTGTCTTCCAAGTACCTAGAAGAGTATCTGAACATGCTAGGAAGTTGCTACATTTTTGTTTAACAAAATCTGCACCTAGGTGGACCTGTGATGTTCAAACCTGTGTTGTTCGAGGGTCCACTATACTTCCCAACATGTGAGGGATGGAAGTGCCTTGCTGCTGCTCTCCACATGGCTTCCACTGATATCACAGGATTAGGGGGCAGGGGTAAAGTCCCTCCTTCCTACTCAGCCTCCTCTGACACCATCTAATTAGTTTTTGTGGAATTTGGCTAGAATAGAGTGGTTATTATCTAAATGTTTTTCTGTCTTGCTTGGTTGCCCCTTTCCTTGTCCTTTGGCCAGAGACAGAGTAGTCTTTCGCTGGGGCTTTTCTTGTCTTTTCCCATTATTATTTTGGGGTTCTTGGTTCCTTGAACTCTAGGTCTGAGATATATCAGGCAAAGCTAAAAGTCAGGAAACTCACCTTGGTGTTTTCCTTGTATCCTGAGATTCCCTCGTCAGGTAGCTTTCTTCTCTCCACATTCCTGCCTTCTAATGTTTGTTTCTATAAATTCTCAGAGTCTTATCTGTACATAGAAGGAATAATAGATAAAATTATGTGTACTTCATCCTTAGTATAACATTTTTAAAGAACATTTGTGAAAACAAAGATGTCAATCATAATAATATTTAATGAGAAGATAATCTGAGTATCTTATTGCTACCATTTATCTTAAGGGACAAATTCTTTTTCCACGTTGATATGGAGGCTTAAACTTAATCGACATTTTCATTTGAAAAAATAATATGTAGATTATGCCAAATCTAAAAATTCACCTCCAATCCCCAAAGAAGCAATTCCCTTGGCTCTTCTGTATGTGTACTGAGGTCAATATGGCAGCAAGTACTTCATGAGGCCGCGTTGTTGAGGGAACCCAGAGGATAGACAGATTGGCCATTTTTCACATTTAATTTCCTTGTTCATACAACTGCACAACAGCACTGAGTTCAAACCTACCAAGACGAATTTATACCTCACTAGCCCTACCATTAATTACAGAAATGGCATTTATTTTAAGCACCAAAATGTACCATCAACGAAAAGATGGACGCAGCATCTAACAGTGCTTCTGAAGATCACTCAGACCATAAAATTCTATTTTTTTGTTACTGCCATTTTTTATTTTCCCAACACTTTAATATTTCTTCCCAAAGCAGAATAGCACAAAGTTTTTTTTTTTTTTGACACAAGGTCTCACTCTGTTGCCCAGTCTGGAGTGCAATGTCGTGATCTTGGCTTACTACAACCTCCGCCTGCCAGATACAAGGGATTCTCCCATCTCAGCCTTCTGAGGAGGTGAGACTACAGGTGTGTGCCACCATGCCTGGATTCTTGTATTTTTTGACAGAGATGGAATTTCATCATGTTGGCCAGGCTGGTCTCAAACTCCTGATCTCAAGTGATTCACCTGCCTCAGCCTCCCAAAGTGCTGGGATTACAGTCATGAGCCAAAGTGCCCCGCAAGAATAGCAAAAAGATCTATTATGGATTTAATATAGAACATTTTTAAGCGTGGCAAAACAAGTAGATGATGGTTAAAAGGTGACATAACCAATAGGTTGGTATGTTATGATGGCATAAACCAATCATTTTACATGATTTTCCACACTAAATTTCCCGGATGTTGTGGCCATGAGCCAAGATATTTTATGTCATTAATCCACTAGCTAGAATTTAGTTGAGGAGCTAATTCAGAGAGCTTGGAATAAAAACTTTGAGTTGGGTTTTTGGTAACTGACATGTGCTATGTTTAAATGAAATATGCTTGTTGCACCACGACCCAAACGAGCAAAGTGCTAAGGTATTGGAGATGATTACTTATTTTACATCATCAGAAATGAAGTCTAAGGAGAAAAGGTGCCACATTTTTGCCTGCTTTTTTCTTTCCTAGGGCTATCTATACCCTTGACAAATTTGATGTTCAGAATTTTTGCCCTTTAGAAGTTTTTAGTAGAGCAATTTGAAAGACAGGTGCTCATTTAAGTGAAAACAAAATTATATATATATACATATATATCGCCATATTTTTCTCTCAAAAAGTTAAAAATGACTTGTGGATTTTGCTTAAACATTTAAAAATTCATTTTTTCAATGATCAAGAATTACCAAAATGATTGATATTTGTGTTGTTATTGTTTCTAAATATAATAGTGCTGCTTAAAATGGTCATGATATGCATGTACCTTAGATGACACTTTACGTGACTTATAAAATGCATAGTTTAGACTGCACAGGCATTCTGAGTTTGCATTAACATAAAAAATGTGCATTCTAACCCCACTTAGATAACATAGAGAAAAAGTCTACACATCCGGAGAAAACAACTAAAATGGAGATAGGAACTTGTTTTTTGGACACCTTTTGGCACCCACCATCACAGATTTTACAGTCTCAATTTCTCCTGCACAGATCCCACTGACAAAGGGTATTACATTTTGCTGACATCAGTGACCTGGCATCACGGAATTATTCCCTGCTTCGGTTTACAGAGGAATAAACCGATAATTAATTATATATCAGAACATGAGAATCGACCTGGCAATAATGTACAGGCTAAGAACGCTCTATTTACATATGTAGGTTATTTAAAATATGTCTTGTTAAATAAATATTTAAAACACTTCCTTATTTAGCTTATACACTGTTTGGACTGAAGCTGCAATCCTCATTGCAGAATGTTCGAAAGAGTGAGAGTGTTGTCAGAGATTTTCATCTCTGCCTGACCTGCAAAATCTCCTCTTTGTGCATGGCAGGGCATACAAAAAATCTCTTTAACGAAAACAACAACATAAACTATCTCTATTGGCACTGACATAAATAATGAAAGTAGAAATTTCATCCTGAGAAAATCACAAAACTTATTTTTAGGTTGAGGGAAGTAGAACAAGAGGCCCAGGCATAAATTAATCACAATCGACATGACCACCTCAGAGAGAGGAGTTAAAAGTAGACAGTAAGGGAAACAAATGATTTCACAGAAAAATGTTCTCCTCGCTGTTCGTCTTTTTCCCCTTGTAAATATCCAGAATTGCTTTTAAAGTGGAAATAAAATAAAATACAGGACTTAAGACTTTTCCGTATCTCTCAAATCAATATACAGCCACAATTTTGAAACAACCATAATAATGAGAATACACAAGACATCTCCAATAATGTGGGAAGACAAACTTTGCAATTCACATCATGGCCACACTAAGACTCAGTTAGGGTCCCAGAAGGTATTCAATGTATTTCTGGGGGCTCAGAAATTAGCTTTTTTTGGGAGGATATCTCTATACCTTGCAACTGCCCAGTTTTCTCCAGAGCATGTTTGCTCCCTTCAGAATGGAATCCCGACCATGACGATTTCTGATCCACCAGGGGGAGCAGTTCACCAGCACAAAACAAGCCTTCCCCAAAGGAAGTCGCTGAAGGCGCCTTTTCCTCTCAATTTACACAGCTGACAACGACTCTGATTTTTATCAGTTCTCCTAGATGTGGCACTCATATACCTCATACTGATTTCGTATGCCTGACCTCATGCTGGTGGGATATGTGTTGTTCCATCACGGACACATATGCCCACGAGCAGGTTTTTCTGTAGGACTTGACATTCAGTCCTTGTAATTTATAGAAATTCCTTGTTTTATTATAGGAAGTAATTTAGTCTCTGCTTCTTCGCCAGCTTTTATGGACAAAACCGATAGATTTATCAAACTGCTTATTTCATACTTATTCTAGCGCAAGGACATAGTGGAGAAGCTGATCTTTGGGGTGTGTGTAAGGAGGTATGTGTGGGAGAGGTACTCCCCCGCAAGGTCTTGAAGCCAGGCATCTACCACAGCTTGCTGATAGCACCCCTTCTTTCTCCAGCAAGCCTTTTTCCTGTCCTCAGACTAGAGCCCTGGGACTCGGAAGGAAAACAGCTGCCAGAGAAAGGCCAGTGTTGGTGATAAGCTCTTTGTGTGCAAGCTCAGACTTGAGACCAGCCTGTCCAAACAAAACAGCGGTGGACTTCAGGAGAGCTGTGTATGGGTAGAGAACCTCAAGCCTGCTGGTGAAAAAGCCAACCAGAGGACTACACTAGCCCTTGTTTTGCAAATGGCTCCACAATCCACTGAAGGAATTTCCCTAGGGGCGCCAAGTTTTAACTTTGACAGAAGCCAGTCCTTTTGGCCCCTTATCCCAAGTCTCTACCCTGGCACTTCAGCTCACTGCTCTCTGACAGTCCTTACTTCTTAAGGTGTAGACTCTGATCAGCAGCTTTGGCATCAGCTGGGAAATTGTTAGACATGCAGAACCTCAGGCCCCATCCTGGACTTTTGGAGTCAAAATCTGCCTTAAAAAAAACAAAAAACAAAAAAAAAACAGGTGATTAAAGTGCATGAAAGTTGAAACTATGCACAAAGACTCTTGTCTCTGAATAGGTCTGCTTCTATTAGGATGCAGAAAAGATGCATAGTTGTGGTCTTCAAATAGAAGTCATAGATGTCAAGATTATTACACGGCCTTATCATATATGTAACCAAATTCTCAAAGCAGCAAGGACAAAGCAGAGAATTTAGTCTTTCAAAGAAAAGACTTGGTTCTGGAACATAGCAGCTTTCTGGCACCTCATTTGTACTTCATAGGTACTGACTCCATTGGGAAGATTAAGTGAGCACCTGACATGCAGGAGATTCAATTGACCCTTCTTTTCCTCTAAAATTGAGTTTTCAATCTATGAAAATCAACCCGGGATTTGGCTATTAACATTTTTTTCTTTAACTTTACTATTTTCTGCCTTTTTTTTTTTTGAAGGTCAGGTTTTGCTCTGTCACTCAAGCTGAAGTGCAGTGATGCAATCATAGCTCACTGCAGCAGCCTCGAGTTACTGAGCCCAAACAATTCTTCTATCTCAGCCTCCCAAGTACCTCAAACTAGAGGCACACGCCAGTACACACAGCGAATTTACTTTATTTTATTTTTGTAGAGATGGGGGTCTCATTATGTTACCCAGGCTGGTCTTGAACTGCTGGCCTCAAGTGATCTTCTAACTTCAGACTCCCAAAGTACTGGGATTACTGGCATGAGCCGCCTTGCCTACCTTTGCTAATACTTTATTACTTCTGAATAAACCGTGGAGAAAGAAATAAATCTTAAGCCATCCTATATATTTACTCATTAGTTGCTTTGTTTAATGGCTTTGAAGAGGAGAAAGTTGAAAGAGCTAAAATAATCATTTGAGATTTCTGATGAGATTCCAAGACTTACCCTGGACACTGTTTTATCAAGGCTAACTAAAGAAGGGGAATTTATTCTAGAAAAAATAATAAAGAACTATCTCATTAAAAATACCCCCCAAACAGCTAATTTCCAACCACACATCTGTTAATATTGTCTCCTGAACACTCACAGCTGGATGGAGTTAGTGACAGGTATTTGAGGTGTCGTAATAGGACACATTGTCTGCATTTCTTTGATGACTTAAGGAGCAATATTCTGCATTGCTCATTTTTTCTCTGGCCTTTACACTATTCTTTTGCAAATGCTGTAATGTGATATTCTGAATTTTGGCACAAATTCATTAGAAGGCAAAACTATCCTGAATATCAACTGCTTGGTTACCAAGTTGGATGTAATCCCTTCCGAGGAAAATCAGTTATAGAAGAATTATGATATTGGGTTTATTTCCTGACAGGATAGAGATTTAGCATGGCAGGCAAGAGGGAAGGCTGTCCTCAAATCTGATGTCCTGGTTTTGCCCAGGCCTGACCAAGACATTTAAATTCTTCACACATCAAAGAGACTCCTGGGTTCTGGGCCCCTCTATAAGGTCTGGGGTGGGCATGGGGCAGGGGAGGGTAAACATGCAGCTCAATGTGAACAGCGTCGGAGGGAAAATTGGCTTGCATACAGGGAGCTAATATCCAGAGAGTTTTTGACAGCTTCTCCCAAGATCTTCTTTCCTGCCCTTCCAGATGGCCTTCCTCAGACAGTTTTCCTCTCTGGGGTCTGCCATTCAATTTTCAAAGGAAATAGCGACATTCCAACGACTAAACTAAAGAGAAGTATTTACTTGTTATTCCAGACCTACTTCAAAGGACCTACAGATGTAATAAAATATAAGCAACTTCGTTATTTACTCCTCACCCCTAAACCAACTTCATTGTTTTACTCAGTAGTCCAGATAATTTCCTTACTATTCAGTTTATATTCCAGAACATCACATTTTATGGGTTTCAGCTTCCAAATATTCATCATGATGTGCCCCTACCCCAATTAATATTATAAGCTTCTGTAGAAACCTAGCAAGAGGAATGTTGAATTAATATGAATATATCTGATTTATTAAAATTTCATCTTGAATAGAGATGGAAAGAATAGGCAGAGAAAGGGAGATAAGTCTCCTCCTGATGCAGACTCATTGCCAACACCAAAAAGGGTGAGAACCTCAGGACTGGCTCAGAACCTCAGGACAAATATACCAGCCCCGGTCAGAGCTGGCTCTGCATAGACTGGAAGTTAGAGAAGGTGAGGGTCTCATTTTCAGGGTGCACTGAATGAATTAGATATAACAACTCAGTAAAATGGGAGCTGCTTGCTTTTTTAAGGACACAGATCTTCCCGCTCCTTCTGGGTTTCTTAATTTTTATAGCCATAATCAAGGACGATAAAATTGTTTTTTCTTGTTAAGCATTAATGTAAAAGCTGAATAGTTAGTATACATTATCACTGCTCTTTTTTTAAGCCTTGTAGCCACATTCACAAATATCAAAGTCCTTTGCAAGATGAAAACAACCTCAGACATGTAGGAGTGGAGTATTGCCAACATCTAGGAGAAAAAATAAAATGTCTTTCATTCTTTCATTCCATCTTGGGCCAAATTTCTTTGGAGAGGGACTTTTACTGGAATGTGGTAAAAATATAAAAAGTCTGAATGTCGCCCATAAGTGCCTTTCATTGGTATCCCTCTAAAACGAGAGACAGAGAGAGAGAATCCTAACATTTAAAGGGTTTGGGGATGAAGCCGTTCCCTTATCTTTTAATCTTTTATCCTTATAAGCATTTCCAATCTGCAAAGGAAAGGGATGAATCCTAGAAATGATTCTCATGATCAACCTTGAGGTTAAAAAGTGGTTTTCTGTGGCTCAATTCTGTTGAATCTTATCCAGGCTTATTCATATCTGCAGTATAAGGCAAGAGAAAGAGTTTAGAAAAATGAAAGATTATCAGGAAGAAACAAAGCTTGCATTCTTAGGAAGTTTATCATCGGAGCAGAATTTTCTGATACTGGGTACATATTTCCTATGTCAGTCTTGCTCTGGAATCTTCACTTAATAATAGACCCACAGGAAGTGTCCCTTGTCAAGCTATGGTAAAGAGTTAATTGCTTTTAAATCATCTTAAACTGAGGCATCCTGGATTTCAGTTAGGTAGCTATCAAATTTTTGATAAATACTTCAAAAGAACAACCAATGTTTTACTCTTCTGACTATCTCACTTTTCAGTTTTTGATATTTTATTTTATTATTTTATTTTTTGTGTGTACAAACATGCCTTTGAAATAGACCACAGCAGGGTCTGTCAACCTCAGCACTCTTGATATTTAGGGCCAGATAAGCCCTTGCTGTGGGAGACTGTCCTGTGCATGATAGGATGTTTATCAGCATCCCTGACCTCTACCCACCAGATGCCAGTAGTAACTTTCTTCTCCCCAGTTATGAAAATTGCAACTATTTGCAGACAGTGCCAAATGTCCCTGAGGGCAAAATCACCCTTAGTTGAGAACCACTTCACTGCTTTTTAGCTTAGTCCATGCTGAAACATTCTGTGACAAAGGGTCATTCTGTGAAAATTTGTATAACAACTCTTTGGTTTTAATATAATAATAATAATTATTATTATAATTATTTATTATTATTGGCATTGTTCGAACTAAGTTTGAGATCTATCCATAATAGCAAATGCTTTAGTATTTATTGGAGTCAGTCAGCTTCTAAACATATCTCAACTGGTTATGAGCCAATTTGCCACCTAATTTTGGACAAGTTATGCACCTCTCTGTTCCAGAGTTGTCTCATCGGTAAAACAATTATACTACTCATAATTCTGACAAGTAAGAACGACTAATGCAAACAATAGGCTACATGTTGCATCTATGTGAAGGGACTACAAGAAGCAAAACTGTACAAAATAGCAACTTAAAAAGCATATGAGGTTACATAAATATTAAATATTAAGCATTACTGGAATAATGTACAATTGTACTTCTCTCCTAAAAGGGTTAAAGTATGCCCTTAATACCAAGAAGAAACTTGGAAAATGGGAACATAACTACATAATATTCATCTGAAGAAATATCTATTATTCAATGTGTACATATTTCTAAATTCGGTTTCAAAAAATTTACACTCTTCAAAATAACCCCAGATAAACAGATATGTATGCAATCTAATGTGAAGGAGATTTTCAAAATGATGTTTCATGAAAAGACAGAAGACAGGATTAAGGCGCATGTGGAAGGATCCATTTTGCAGAGGTCAGATGTGTTCCGAGAAACAGTAAAATCAGGTAATAAAAGTAAGGATGGGGTAACACAGAGGTTGGCTTAACAAAAATAACAGAAGCTGATTCGAAGCTGGTCCTAATACTGTACCTAATTCATTCAAGTGTGCCTGGGCCTAAGCCCAGCCCAGAACAGAGTGCTCCGATGTTTAATGTGTGGTACAGCAAGTAGGGCAGAAGTTGGGAACAGAACACCAACCTTACGTCTTTGTGTTTATTAAGCTGTATCGCATGACGTTCACCTCCCTAAACAGTGTGCTTGGTGTGTCATGGGATACTGTGATGTGTAAAAGAAGGAAGCAGAGGTAGATTCAATCACTCCCACCAACAAAGACTTCTTTCTTAAGCCCTTTGAAAGGGTCTTTGGACACAGTTTCCTTGTGTAACAATCACTAAATCCTATTCTCTCGGAATGGTGATATGCCTTTGCTCCCAGCTACCCTTTGAGTCACTTCTCCTCTTTCACTGTGTGGTAGGTGACCTATTTTACAGGACTTTCACCAAATGTTGCCCCAGTTACCTCCAAATTTAATTCTAACAAGAGCAAGGCCACCTTGTGGGAATCAAAGTACTTACCAGGAAGCCTTGTACAGGGGTATGCCTGCTTACGAAAGACTGGTAGCTATGTCTGTTTTCACTTCCTCTAAATTAATCCTGTGCCTTAAAAAACTCTTTCATTAAAAATAAAGGCTGTAAAAATAAAATATAACTGCTGTAACAGGCAAGCCTTGATTTCTGAACAGAGCTTGACAGCCTCTACAAGGTAGGACCACTAGCTTGGAACTTAGTGAAGGCACGGCACAAAAATGCATTAATGTCAGCTCTGACTTCCTGAAGCAAGAACTGAAATCACTTTGTGGCCCATATGTGCTGTTTCTGTGGGGTGGCTGAAAGGTGAGGTCATCTACTACCTGTAATTTCTTCATAAAAGCAAACAGTTTTTACCTATTAAAACAAACTAACATCGTTTTTGAGTGGAGAGTTGAGAACATTTGTTGATCAAATCAATATTTGCTTGTATTGATGGGTGACTGTTACAGTTGCTTAGAATTCCAAATCAAAGTTTAAAAACAAAATACCAAATATTCTGCTGTTGATTTGGGAATTAATAAAAATTACCATGAAGACTTTTGGTTCGTTTATGTAATAATGACGAAACCCCAAATATGTCTCCATCACAACTATTTTATTTTCTTCCCTTGTGTAGAAACTGAACAGGTTTAAGAAACTAACAAGGTCTCCTTGGCCTCTGTCTTGCCTGTGATTGGCATTTGAGGAGCCAGGTGAGCACTCATGGTGAGACAAATCTATCATTTGTCCCGGATAAAGCAACCCAAGTGTAGCTCTATGGACACGTAAGTAGTCCATAAGATTTATGTTCCCTCAAAATATCATCTTAAAGCAAGGGAATTTGTTGTTGATACACCAATAAACTTTCTTCTTATTTCAATTGAATCCGTCACCCTGGGTGTATTGATTTCAGTTTTCTCGCCTCAGCATGTTTTTTCTTTCCTTTTTGAAGTAATCCCCCTTGAAATTGTAGTAAAAATGGAATTCATCTCGCTCCTTCCTTGGATCCACTGGTCTTGGAACTGAATTCTGCTTGCATGCAGACGTCCCAGGGCGTCAGAATTTGAACTTCTGTTTCTGGGCTGGGAACTGGATCAGTCGTATCCTAAACTAATAAATGATTCAGGGTTTGAGGAATCTTTTCTTTTCCTCTTTAAACTAATCTCAGAACAATACTCAATCGTAAGGTCGTTGTCAACAGCTTGCTCAATTTGTCCTTTTAAAGAACCGTTCCTTCCTGGCTTGGCCAGCTGCAGCCTCTTGACTCGAATGTGCTGTCTTGGATCTGCTCTGGAATTCAGTCTGGCCTCACATCTCAGCTGACTTTATAATTCACATGTAATTGCTGATGCGCATTCAAAAATCTTCAGGAAACTGTAAATGCTTATTTTAGCTTATAAAAGTGGTGATATTTATATTTGAAGAATGTTAACATGACCATTAGAAAAATGCAAATTTATCATCCTCTACCATCTAGGACTCTGTTAGCAGGTCTTGTCTGGGGATAAAGGTTTGAAGAGGGTTTTGTCTATTTATCTTGGATCTTAAAAAGCACAAAGTGCCAAAACAGGGTATGCAACATAGTTGGTAAAAATAGGAGTCCGAAGTATGTTTTAATCCAAGATTTACCATTGACTAATAAAACAACCATCCTCGTTATTTTCTCCCTCATCCTTAAATAGCTATAAGATCTGACAGTACGTCCCAACCATCATTGGCCTCTAGTGAGAATGAGCTACTATGGGCCACAGCCCACCATCCCTGGGAGTTCACGTCACAGCTTCTGGAATCATCCTTACAGCTCAGGGATTAGCATCTTGAGTTTGGACTCTGGTTCATGGATGTTGCCTCCTGCCTCTCACCACCCCATATCTTCCTCTTGCCTGCTGCCTGATGTTTGTCTTCATGCACACCTTGTGGTAACCCTTGGGTTGCAGGATTAAGACCAAGTGCCTAAGCACAGACCTCAAGGCTCCTGACTACTCAACCCCTTCCTTGAAGGCACTCTGTGTCTTGGCCACTCAGAGCTACCTAACTGGCCTTGTGTCTACTTTCTCCTCTCACAACTGTAAGTCTTTCCACTGTTAGACTTCCAGCTGCTTTTAATTCCCTTCCCCTTTTCTCAACCTGATACAGGATCCATATCCCTTAGTTTCTATAACTAGCTTTAGTTTCTATCACTAACTTAGTTCTATAACTAGCTTTTCACTGCAATAAGCCCTTTCAGTCTATGCAACAGAGAGAGGAGCTGTCCTCTCATTGCTCCCTGGGTCCCTTTACGTAGCTTTCACCACGCTGTGGTTATTGATTTACTCCTCTGTGTTTCCACATCCACCTCCAGGAGGCTGTGATCTTCCTAACCAGAATCCTGTTAGTTTTTGTCTCCCATCCCCTATTGCTCAATAAATGTGGGAGAAAGGAGGACAGAGAGAGGAAGTGGAGAGCCCTGGAGGTCTCACAACTTCTATTTGGAATTAACAGATCCACACAGGGCATCTTGACTCTTCTCATCCCCGTGCCCTACACACCATACCTGGCCCCACCCCCACGTCTTCCTGGCTTCTGCATTTTACACACCACTCTGTTGAAGCCATATAGCTGCAGATCTACCTTAGGTCCTGTCTTTTCCCCTCCATGGCCAGGCCCTAGCTCATTGGTCCTCCAGGCCCAGCCCAACATGTATGTGCCACTCCATCATTCCCCAGTCTTGGGTCCTCTCTTCCTGGGCTATGGCCACAAGAACTTCTGGCAATTACTCAAGAAGTCTCTGCACGCACTTCCCACCTCATGACCTCGTATGCACATGGTGGCCACTGTGTTCTTCCTCCATGCCTCCCTTAGCTAGATCCTCCTCAGCCACGGGATCTCAGTGTATAAATCACTTCCCCAGAGAATTTTTTTTTTTTTTTTTTTTTTACTTCTCTGTCTGAAGCATTGACCTCCTTCTGTCTCTCCTTGTTAATTCTATAGCAGCCCTTTTGTGGACTTCTTGGCAGACCACAATTTTATATCAATAATCTGGAGGGGTTTTTTTTTGGTTTTTTTTTGTTTGTTTTTTTTGAGACAGAGTCTCACTCTGTTGCCCAGGCTGGAGTGCAGTGGTGTGATCTCAGCTCACTGCAGCCTTCCACCTCCCAGGCTCAAGTGAATCTCTCGCTTGAGCCTCCCACGTAGCTGGGACTACAGGTGCATGCCACCACATCTGGCTAATTTTTAAAATCTTTCTGTCTCACTATGTCACCCAGTCTGGTCTCTGCAGTCTCTGCAATTGCCTCAAGCAATCCTCCCACCTTCCAAAGTGCTGGGATTACAGGCATGAGCCACTGCGCCTGGCCGTGAGATGCCACTTTTTAAATTGCCATGATTGAGCTATCTGAAGCAACAGTCCTTGTTTGTTCCCTGTTTGAAACTTTTCCAATAGGTTTTATTTTTTATTGTCTTTTGGTGAAGCATTACTATTTTAATTATCAAAAATCATAATGTGGTTATAGAATCGTATCTGAAATGGGCAGGGAATACCAAAGAAAGTGAATTTGTATGTGACAAGATTTCTTATGTACCGCTGAGGAAGGGCATCACGTCTGTCTGCAGGGTTTTACTGTATAGGTCCTGTGTAAGTAGATCTGGTTGTACTTCATTTGCAGCTGTTGGTGCTTAACAAAACTAAGATGCTCTTGAGAGCACCAGATGGTCCAATCATGGAAGTTTAAAGAGTGGGTCTCCTTTGGGGGTTTTAGTGCCCATTAGAAGTTTACCTAACCCCCTTTCGTATGTGGAATTTTTATCACTATAACACAATCTAAGTAGGATCTTCATTGCTTCTTATGGGTGGACTTCAGAAGAGGGAAATATGTCTTGATTTTACTTCTTAGTTAACTGTTATGCTTGAAGGTGGCATTTTTGCTCTTTGAAAACCTAGGCTTACGATTTTCCCATTTTAAAAAATGAATATTGCTTAAGGCATTTCAGATCTCATGATTTTAGGATGAATTCATGAGACAGTAATTTAGATTGTATATTAGAAAAATATTTGATCTGGGAAATAGCACCTCAAGGGAAGAGGGAGATGTCCCACTGCCTGAGTCAGACTAGTTTGGATAAAACTCAGTGGGGGTGTGGGGATGGGACAGGGAGACCAAGCCAAAGGAAACTGGCTCGGTCTAACAGAACATGGTTTTTCCATCTCTAATTTCTGAGTTTGTGACTCTTGTGGGAATTTTTCAACCCATAAAAAGTGCCCTTTTTCTGTCCCTGGTAATGGCCTAATGAAATAAACACTCATAAATATATGAAGTTCCCAGAGATAAGATCTGAACATCAGCCACCTTTTACCTGGCAGTGGATGGTTTATCACCAGTGAATTGGTCATGTGATCTCTTTCAGCTTTTTTTCTCCCCTCAAACTGAAGGTCAGAATTCTTGTGATTGGGTTCTTTTAAACGTTCTGAAGCCTAAGTGCCTAGTGATTAAATAAATTTACATCTTATACACTTTCTAACACTCAGTAAAGAGATCATTGGACTTTATCAGCTGCTTGTGATGTTCAGCTGAATCTCAGCAACCCTGGCCTAGGACAGAGAGACCCTTTAGAGACAAGGATAGAGGATCATAAACAGGAAGCAGAGGTAGACAGAGCTCCCTGGCTGTCAATGTTGAATTAAAACAACAACAAAAACATCCAATGGCAACCGTGACATTGCCAAGATTTGCTTCTGTGCGAATGGAGCTTTCTTGGTTTCAGAGTTTCCAAGATGACTTTGTGGTCTTTCACCAATAGGGTAAGGTAGTACTAACCTGCCCTCTTCTTTCCCGGGTAATTCTCTATAAAGAAACAGGCTGAACATTATCCTAAGCCCAAGAACACAGAAACAGAAAAAACCAATATCACATGTTGTCACTTTTATAAGTAGTAGCTAAACTTTGGGTATGCAAGGACACAAAGATGGGAACAATAAACAACAGGATTTTCCAAAGCAGGGAGGGAACAGGTAGAGGGTTAAAAAAACTGTCTATCAGGTACTATGCTCACTACTTGGCCAATGGGATTATTAGAAGTCCAATCCTAAGGATCACACAGTATATTCATATAACAAACCTGCACATGTACCCCCTGAATATACTTTTTTACAAAAGAAAAAGAAACAGGCTGGAAATAGATTAGATTTGGTTGTATGCTTTTATTTCTTAGCATCTCGTGATCAGTCACAATTTTACTCAGTGTATTTTGCTCTGAAAAAACATAAAAATGCAGTGGTGGTCTGTTCCTGATTCTAAGCAGCCGTGAGTTCAACTTGAGAGCAATAAGGAAGGCAACCTCAAACCTCCCCTATTATGTTGAGGGCAATGCACTCCTGAAATAGAGTGAATTAGAACTTCCCTTGCCCACTTCCTGTTCCCTAGAGCTAGCTCCCTCTTCCTAGGGAGCTGTTTGAATCCTGAAGAATGTGTGTGCTTCCCATGGCTCTTATCCTTGCTGCCTTTGAGCTAAGATGAAGCCTTCTCTCTGCTTAACAACAGCACAGAGAAAAGTCAAATAAAGTGGATGCCTAAGGATGTGTGGAGAACCAGGACAGATTTGCTGTAATTTCATACTTCCTGGTTCTATTTGTGATTCTAGACAGTATTCATGCTTGCACATAAGTCCATGCCTTGGGATATGCATACACCTTCAATAAATCAAACACTTAGAAACGTATGTGTTTGTTCATTTGGGCATTCAGTAAGTTATCCTAAATGCACTGAGTCCCCGCCACAACCCAAGAGGGTGGAGTGGCAAGAGCTCAGTATGAGATCCCCATGCCTGGCTCTACTCCTTGAGACCTCAGACATCAGTTATGGGACTTTGCATGAACCAGTTAACCCCTCCAGGTCACTTTGTTTTTGGATGGAGACTGGAAGTCACATTACTTGCTTTGGGTATTTCATGGAGCAGTTGTGGATCTCTGTTACTATGGAATAATGTGTATCCAAGGGTTTGGCATTATCAAATGGCCAGACATATATGTTATCATTATGGAAAGATTACTACTGAAAAATAAATTTATAAATGGAGTAGCCAACATGTAAGGCATGGTTCTACCTCTTCCAGGCTCAGTCATTATAAAAAGAAAAAATTCCATGTCATAGTGGTCAGAAAGGCTTTGTAAAGAGACACAGGATTGAAGAAGGGAAAGGTGTAACCATCAGAAAGGAAAAGTATAGGCACTGCCAATGAGGCCCTATCAGTAGGGTCCGAAGGACTACAGCTTGAGCGTATCTCCATGACATCATTCATTGCACTGGATTTGAATTTTCCATCTTTGTGTCCACCTCTCAGCTTTGTACTGATTGATTTTCATTTCTTATTGACTTTCATTGCTCTAGTGTCTGGTACATTTCTTGCCAGTACAGGTCATATGCAGGATATGTTGGACATATAGTTTTGTTCAACATAAGAATACATAAACAAAGCAATGTACCTTAGAACTGTTCTATCTCCAAAATCTCTCAGAGCTTCTGCTGCCTAACAACAATCTCCTTTCTCTTTACCACTCACAGGTGCAGGACAAATTGTTTCTCACTGTGACCTCTCTTCCACCATTTCTAGTTTTCTGGACTATGCAAATTTACCTCTTCCCTCACCCCACAGTCAGACGTTGCATCCTTATCCTCCCTACCAACCAACTTTCCCACATCCTCGTCATTTGATCATATCTCTCATATCCATTCTCAGCTGGAATCTACCAGTCACCAAATTTCTGCATCCCATCTGTTAAGATGCCTACTCATGCTGAATGGGATATGGACATCACTAGTATTTCCATCAGTATCACGTCCAGTTAGTTCTTGTTATAGTCCCACAGTAAAGAGTCTAAAATATATCCCCATACCTCAACGCTTTCCCATGGTCTTGGAAGGAGACCTCACTGCTGAGTTATTGAGAAGATAGTGACCACCTAGTCTACACAACATGCTGTTCATTCCTTCAACGCATGTCTGCAGGTCTTCATTAGTTGCGTCTATTTCCATGTAGTGATTTCTTTTCTTTCTTTCTTTCTTTCTTTCTTTTCTTTCTTTCTTTCTTTCTTTCTTCCTTTCTTTCTTTCTTTTTCTTTCTTTCTTTCCTTCTTTTTCTTTCTTTCCTTCTTTCTTTCTTTCTTTCTCGTTCCTTCTTTCTTTTCTTTCTTTCCTTCTTTCTTTCTTTCTCGTTCCTTCTTTCTTTTCTTTCTTTTTCTTTCTCTTTCTTTCTCTCTTCTTTTTTTTTTTTTGATGGAGTTTCTCTCTTGTCGCTCAGGCTGGAGTGCAGTGGTGCAATCTCAGCTCACTGCAACCTCCACCTCCTGGGTTCAAGCAATTCTCTTGCCTCAGCCTCCCAAATAACTGGGATTAAAGGCACCTGACACCGTGCCCAGCTAATTTTTATATTTTTAGTAGAGATGAGGTCTCATCATGTTGGCCAGGCTGGTCTCAAACTCCTGACCTCAGGTGATCCACCCACCTCAGCCTCCTAAAGTGCTGGGATGACAGGCGTGAGCCACCGTTCCTGGCCCATGTAGTGATTTCTAATTGAAGGCCCTACCTCTCATCCTCAAGACCTCCCTTTCTGATTTCTTAATTTCTTCCCTTGCTGTCCCCTCAGAAGGTCCATCAGGGGTACCCTGCCGTCTCTGGCATTCCAAGATTCCCTCTTCATTGGCTCTTTTCTCCCAATTAATTGTACCACTAGATGATTCTCCAAGAAATCTGGGCTCTGTAGCCAAATAATCTTAGGAACTATGATATACCATGTCACCATTTTGGATATTTGTAAGACAAATATAGCCAATTAAAGATAGTAAAGAACCTCATTCACTTTAGTTTTATTAGGGTCTCCTAAATGGTTTATAACTTTATCTTTTTTTTTCCCTTTGGGTAACACCCATTAACACTCGACAAAACTTTTGAGATGCAGAACTTATTTGGACCACTGGTTTAACACATACAATGTCCCCATCTCTACTATTAAAACAATAATCAAACAACTAAGACTTTCATGGTGTTGACAATCCTCAAGATTGTTTTCTCATTGCTTCTTCTTACCACTATTTTTATTGAGGAGAAGTTTTTATCTCTAATTCTCCTTCATACAGTTCTCATTACTTTAGCTACCAATTAAATGTAGAGGCTCAATCTATAGCTCCCAGCTCTCTCCTAAATAAAATTGCTATATTTCTGACTGTGTTCTTGATGTCTCCACCAGTTGGCTTCTTGTAGCATGAGCAGAACATGTTTGGACTAACTTATTATAGCTACCAACTACCACACCAGACCAGCCCTCAGTTGGTGGTACCAAATTCTTCTTTGTTCTTTGTCCCATCATTAATCTTTTGAACTGAATATGAAAAAGTAGGGTGCATTTTTTAAGTCAAATATACCTACAGAATTGAGCCATGCTCCATTATTTGCTAATTATTGAGCCTCAGGGTCCTTATCTGTAAAGTAATGGCAAGAATACTTATTTGTAGAATAAATAATAGTGGGTGCTTCATGCATATAGTGTCTTTTCACTTTGAAATATCTCACAGTTCCATTTCTTCTTTCTATTTCTCTTCTACTCCCACAGTTTAGACTCTGATAACTTAACAGTCTCAATATTTGCTTTTAGGACTTTCATATCTCACCCTTGTCCAGAACAATGATGCAGAGTTACACTATACAATATATTGTGTGTATATATATGTAATTATAAACCATTATATTGCTATACTGTCACAATAATATCCTAAGAGAAAGACATGTATATGATAAATAGTCTTTCCATCACACAGTGTGAAAATTATGCTTTATTTCACTTGGCATTTGAACTCATGATTTTACTTCAAGTACAACTAAATATTAGGAACAACATGGACCTTTATAATAGAGTTTGCTAAGTACATTTTCCGCTGTCTTCTGAGAACTGAAAAAGCTGAGAAATGTAGTTTCAGACCAGAGTACATCATCCTGTCAATGCTACTGATTGTTTTACCAACTGGACTCATAGATATATGGCCAACACCCAAGGAAGGGAAGAAGAAAATGACAGTGGCTGAGAGATATAAAATATCCCCTTCGAACTTCATAATTTGGAATTTTTAAAAATATTTATAATTTACAAGAATAAACAATGAAGTAATGGTCCATAGGGTTCTCTGTGGCCACTTTGGACTTTTAAACAGTGATGGGTCACTCTTAAGTATCTAAAGTTCAAATTCAGTTTGGATCACAACCAAGGCATTCAAATAGATAGATGAAGTTTTTCAAACCTCTGGAGATTGGAAATGTGAGCTGGAAATCTCATGCCCCTTCACTGTATTTTTGATTCTTCTGGTTTTGGCAGAAGTGGGAAATGAAGTTTAAGTTGAGCATTTTAGATTACTAAAAGTTAAACTGATAGTTGTCCAAATATGGACTTTACAGATATCCATAAAGCACGCCCCTTTCCAAAGTTCACAGTTTTAGAAAATAGTCTTCATTATCTGTGTTAATTTAGTTTTTAATTAATTGTTTGTTTTGGATAGTTAATAGTAGAAGAAATTATACAGTTGACCAAGTACTTTCTCCACAAATTTGTTTAGCTCCCAATTATAGAAGTGGTTTGAAACACAACTCAACTACCTTATTTTTTCTTGCTGAATTTAGAAAACTCTCTCTCTCTCTCTCTCTCTCTCTCTCTGTCTCTCTCTCTCTCCAATTCCTTAGTTATTTAAAGTGCTTAGTTCCATTGGAAGGGATAACACATCTCATTTGGTTTAGGCACATTAAGACTGGGTCTACGCACTCCAGAAGTGAAAAACAGCAAGACTGAAAAATATCGTTCACCTGATTTCTGGAAAATGCAGGTGATGGAATGTCAGGGCAATAGTTGGGATGGCACCTTCAAGTCCATGCTATTTACTTTGGTGTCAGAGATAAACTGTAGCAAGTCAAATCAACTAATTTTTTTTGTTTGATCTGAATAAGCTGAAATTGCTAAAATGTACAATGTAACACTTTCTATCATGTAACTCACAGAAAGTAAATTTAATTGGATCTCAAGGAGAGAAGGACACATCAGCTCCAAAAGGTATATTAAGATACTCTCATCCAGGCTCCCTCTTGTAATAAGTTTGAAAACATGTGCCCTACCCTGGAGCTTTTTGTTCTTTCCATGACACCATGGTTTTATTCAAAGCAAAAGCAGCTCAGGGAGGAGCAAGAACATACTATGGCTGCAGTCAACAAACAGGCAGAATAGGCCAGGCGTGGTGGCTCACGCCTGTAATACCAGCACTTTTGGAGGCCGAGGCAGGCGGATTACCTGAGGTCAAGAGATTGAGACCATCCTGGCCAACATGGTGAAACCCTGTCTCTACTAAAAATACAAAAATTAGCTGGGCATGGTGGTGCACGCCTGTAGTCCCAACTGCTTGGAAGGCTGAGGCAGGAGAATCTCTTGAACCCAGGAGGTGGAGGTTGCAATGAACCAAGATCGTGCCACTGCACTCCAGCCTGGCGACAGAGCAAGACTCTGTCTAAAAAACAAACAAGCAAACAAACGAAAAACAAAAACAAAAAACAGGCAGAATAGTTTGTGCCAGCTACCCTTTTATTCCTACTAAGTGCAACTGTTCCTTGCACTTAATAGGTGAGCAGTAGTAGTAAATCCTTATTGAACTTAATACATATCTTTGAGAATCATTGTTCAGGCTTGATATCCAAAGGAGAAATGAAAATGCCAACCAAGGTGAACTTACATGGTTTAATTCCTTTTGTGTCCCTACACCACCTTCCAGTCCCATCCCATAAGCTAAACACCTATACACAACAACCCAGGGCTGCTTGGAAATCTTCACTCAGACAAGGGAGGGATTTATTCTCCCAACATTTAGAACATGACACAGAGGACCTGGGTTCAAATCCTGAGCCAACCATTTACTAGCAGCCACATTATGGAATGTTGCTAAATTATGGAATACCTGATGTATGCCCTCCTTCGACAAACCTTGCAGGGGCTCCAGAGAAACATGTACTGTTCAAGGCACTGGAGATGAAGCAGACAGCAAAACATTTCCCAGATGCCAAGCTGATTACAGAGTATATCAGTATAGTTGAGACGCCTCTAAATCCTCCCATTCTCTTACTTCAAACCTACTGTCTTGAGAACTCTCTAGTGAAACCTAGGGGTCTATGTGGAGCAGGCATGAACCATAGATACATATATGGTAAGAAGACGGTTTCTCTCCTCTAGGTATTCCCAGTATGGGAGAGCCATATGCATATAATTCATTGCAGGAGTGTATTAAGACCTTTCATAGAGACACAAACCAAGCATTCTGTAGTTATATTCAGAAAATATTTGAAATTTGCCTAGAAAAGTTAAAGAATAAGTAACTCACTTCTTTTATATGAGGATAAATTGAGACACAGGATGTGAAAACATTTATTAATTGCATCATTGATATAAACATGTAAATATATTTTTGCTTAGTAATATACTTGAATATATATTAACAGATATATATGACTTTCTAATATCACATATATCTTATACACAGCCGAGTATGTTTCAAGTTCCCATTATTTGAAAGGATTAAAAAATAAGCTCCAAGTTGCTCAACAAATCAAATAAATTTTATATTCTGAAACTAATAGGCCACTGCATTAAAACATTTTTGATAAGTATAATTACATTTTCTCTGATCTTTTAGTATTCTCTTATTTGGTGTGTGTGTGTGTGTGTGTGTGCTTGTGTGTGTGTGTTTCTGGCTTCCTTCTTCATTAAAAATCCTCATTCCTATTGTTTGTTTGCCTAATGTATGTAAACAAAAACTCTCTGGTTAAGCCCAATTAATACAATGTAGATTAGCATTCTTTACTTACAAATTAAAATTATTTTTCTTTAATTTCTTACTAATAGGTCAGAAAAGCACCATTTATTCTTTTTAAACTCTTAAGTTCGCACTTCACTTGATTTTTCGTGCTAGTCTATAATGAGTAATACTTGTACTACAGAACAGAAGGATTCTGGAGAAAGATCCTCCAACTATTCTCCATTCCCCACAGATGCTGTGGACATTTGAGTAGCCTTTTGTGCACCCCAGCGGAGTTTTTGACTCACTCCCCACTCACAGCACCATCTGAAAAACAGCAACAAAATCAGAAGCACAGAGAGGTTTGGACTTCTAATGCTACTGCTGAGTATTATCCTTACCCTTGGAATGTTCATTTTGACATTTTTATCCCTAAGTCATTCACTACTAATGTAAACATGAGAGCTTGTTAAAACAGTTCCCTGAGCTGCCCTGCTGGAAGCTTCTTTCAGGCTGGAGAAGTCATCTCACTGCATCTCTTTCTAAGCCCTGTTTTGGTCTCTGAGACTCACTACAGCCTGACTTCTTACTGCAAGCAGTACATTTCGATATGAAGTCTCATCAAATGCTTTTCTTTGATGGGGTACAGAATCCAGCATGTTTCCTGGCTGAGAACACTATAATATCTGCAGGGAACTTTCACAAGTTCGTTAGGCAAGACCTTCCCCATAAATCTAGCAGTTGGCTTTTCAAGGCGCTCTTTAGCTAAAGCCCACTGCAAACATGTCGAGTACTTCTTTTCACACCTGATTTCTTTTCAGAGTCCATGAACTCAGCAACTGGTGAAGCCACACTTGAAAAATAATTTAATGTCACTATTCAGTTGGTTGTCAGTTACAAGGCCTGAAATTCTTCTGGGGGCATCTCAAGATGCCTCACTCTGATTCATTGTCAAGAGGCATTATGGGTAGCTGAAAGACTGAGCTTTGGAGAAAAGGCTGTCTTGAGGCTCAATTCTGACTTTGCCACTGGAGACTTTGGGGGAGTTATTTAACCCCAGCGGCTCAGTTGTTCTCATACACACACACACACACACACACACACACACACACACACACACACATGATAGTACACACTATAGTTAGTGTAGATCTACGATTATTGTGAGGACTAAATAAAATTATGCATAAAGAGCCCAGCAGTAGTAGGCCCTTAATTAAAAAATAGAAAACACAAATCTATTAAGTAAACTTTCTATAGGAATTTGCTTTTTAAATCAGCAAACCTCCTACAGTCAGTTGTTTTGCTTTAAGTTCTGTCAGCATGAGGCTTTTGGAAATGTCCCTAAAGAGCCTCTTTTCTCCTTCTATTACCTTGAAGTTTGAAGTGATAGAAAGTTTTCATTGAGAAAAGTAAGGCCAGGTTCTCAGGATGGCAGGTTTCTACCAATCAGACCTGAAATATATACAAGTGACATAAAATGGGCTCTCATTTTACATAATTAATCGCTCTCTATTTTAAACCTAGACTATGTGGCCAGCTTTCTTTCATTTTACACACCACTCCCTTCTTTCCAGCCATCTTTCAGTATACTAAGAATAGTCATATCCTAAACCTCAACTGAACTGGCCTCGGATTTTTTTCTTTATACTCTACAGTCTTTTCACTGCTCTAATTCTCTATCATGCCAGAATGTTATAAAGAAGGCATTTGTTTATTTGAACTAAGTCAATGACCTTTTCAAGCATTTTCATCATGAGTTCCATATTACATAGAGTACCTTCTGTGCATAATGAACAAATAGGATCAAATTCCGGGACCTTATAGGATAAAACTACATTTCCCCTCAGGTCGTCAACATTTTAAGGAGATGCTCTGCAGAACAGATAATGTTGATATGATATTATGGAGACATATCGTGACAGGGTAGCATTTTGTCGCAGCGGTGATGTCTGAACTTCAGAAGATCTGGATTCTGAGTTTGAACACACTGCCAAGAATGTGGATTTCTTTTTAAAGCATCCAGATGTTTTATGTCTGTAGAGCTGGGCTTTTGGAAGCTGTTTATTTGTTGGTGTATGTCAGGACAAGAAAGAGTACATTGCCTTCTTGAGTCTCACTCAAGTCATTTCCAGAGTCTGAGAAACGCACCACACCTTCAAATACCTATTCTTGATTCTTTAAATGCTTTGTGTTGGACTTTGGTTGACGGTATCGAAGCTAGATTTATTTTAAAACAAACACACATTTTATTTTAAGCAAAGTCAAAATGTTAAATGCCATTGCACACAAATTAGGAAATGGAATGGAGGACTGGAGGGATTATTAGAAACTGACTTTTTATGACCTTGATATTTCCCCACAAACACCAAAGGGAAATCAACCAGGAACTTTATGTCCTTCCGCCTCTGTGTGCTTAAATGTGTCACGTGTTAGAGCTGTCTCTGTCATCTGTATACAGCTGCCTCTGTACACAGATTCCACGATGACCATCAGTGATGGAGACTGGATTATTGAGGTGCAAGCTAATTAACTTTTGATTCATTTTTACTATCATTTATCTAAAAGAGTCACAGCACCGAGGATTTGGCTCCCATGGAAAGATTATGAACCACTTCACTCAGCTACCTTACTTCTGGAGATATTTGACTAGCTTTAGGTCATAAATAGAAAAACTTAGTGTTTCCATTTGGCAATTCATGTCCCTTAAGAGCAGAGGTTTTTGACTTCATTGACTGCTGTGTTCACAGTGCCTAGAAAAACACAGCCCATGCCTTTTGCTCCTAACGTATCTGCTCAATGAATGACTAAATGCTTCAGACCAGTATTACGAATTGCCTCCATTTTGAGCATGAACATCAGATCCAGATTATCCAAATCACAAATTTTGTTATTGTCTGTTTGTGTGTTAAGATGAAAAATAGACTTTCCCACAATGATGAGTGAATTGTTCATAGAAATAGTTTGATTACGAGGAAGAGTTCTGTACTTGAAAATTCATGGCAGTGGCGAAGATGTCTCTCTCTCTGATGAAATCCCTGAGAAATACCATGAATTGGTATCCACCTTCTTACATATATTGGAATCTGTTCATACATTCAGAGTAGGCACTTTCCCAAAACATTTTAAGCTTTTATGTGTTTCTGTTTGTTTTTTGAGACAGAGTCTCACTCTGTCACCCAGGCTGGAGTGTAGTGGTGCAATCTCGGCTCACTGCAACTTCTACCTCCCGGGTTCAAGTGATCCTCCTGCCTCAGCCTCCCAAGTAGGTGGGATTACAGACGTGTGCCACCATGCTCAACTAATTTTTGTATTTTTAGTAGAGATGGTGTTTCACCATGTTGCCCAGGCTGTCTCGAACTTCTGACCTCAGGTGATCTTCTCGCCTCGGCCTCCCACAGTGCTGGGATTACAGGCGTGCGCCACTGCACCCAGCCATATTTTAAGCTTTTAAATGTTGTGCTTCATTATTTGATCCATGGGTTGTCCAGAGAATAGAGCAGAGTTTGGTTCAATTATTTTGGGGTAGGAAGTAGAAGGCACAGGAGTTATTTATGGTAGTGGCTTTTATTTTGTATTATTAAGTAAAACTTATAATTTGTAGTTAGAATAATAACTACTACCAGCACTGTTATAAAAACAACTACCAATTATTGAGAGTTATGTACCAGGTACTATGGCTTCACAAAGCTTTATGGGATGGGTAGTATTCTTTCGGTTCTACAAAAGAGGGAACTATAACTCAAAGACTTCCACAAGAATGTAGAGCTAGTAAAATGTTAAAGAGTTGGGATTTTAACCCAGATATGCTAGATATACGGTTTACATAATTCTGGTTAACAAATCCTAAGTCCTGCTTTTCATTTTTGTGAATGAGTCCTCAAACATAAGAAGTTATGCAAACCTTAATGAACTACGTTAACCTTCTCATAGGCTTCCAGAAAACAAAATAACGGAAGTGCACAGGTTACCTTAAAGGTGCACTGTTTACATCCCAGACTAAATCAGTGCTCATACAGCTGCTGAGAAAACCACATGAGAGCTAGAAACAGAAGGGAGGGATCTATAATGCTACACTGTACTTAAGTTTAATATCAAATTAAGTTTTTTGTCTGTGCCTTTTTCAACCAATGATATACTTGAAGACATGCAGTTTCCTAGGGAAAAAATAATTCGAGAACTTCCAAAGTTGTGCTTAGATAATGTGTAAAGAAGGCTAACAAAGAAGAGATATAACTAGAAGAGATTTTAAGCATCACTCAGCTAATCTTCCTACTTTGTTCACTATTTGTACCAAGAGATAAGGAGGGAAATAATATGGTAACTATCTTGTACTGAATGGCATTATATAAGCAATGGACACATTCAGGAGAGGATTACAAAAGAAACCTATGCAGTTCCTGAGCGGTGCCTCACTTAGTGCCACTTTATTTTGTGCTATCAACAATATTGTATAGTTAAGTTCGGCTCTCTTTCTTTATATATATATGAGTCAGCCACTTTCCCCATGAAGATTAAATGAGATAATGCATGTGAAGTATTATCTAAACCATAATGTGCCATGCAAGTATTAGATATTGTCAGGGCCCAGGAATTTATAAGAATTCTCCAGTTATTCTATAAACAGGTTACAAGCCAGTGATATAAGGCTGCTTGAACTACTGTGCAGGGCTTCTGTAACATCATCAAAGAAAAAAATGGGCAGAGGAAGGATGAAGAACTAATCGGTGAAAATTTTTCTAGTTCTTAGAAGATTTCACTTCTATTTCTCTGAACTAATGTGTAATAAATCTTTTTCTGGCTTCTGGCTTTCCAGGACCTGGAAGTCAATCTTCCAACAGACTGGAGTTGAAACTGGTAGCAGGGAAGAAGGAAAAACTGGTCTCTCCTCTGAAGGATGTTGTCATTGGGAGGATCTTGGCATAAGAAGCAGTTTTTTGACCTTGAGGCTACCTGAAGGGTTTCCTTAATCTAACTGTGCCCAATTACTAGCAGTTTTCACAGCAGTATGTTTCAGCAGCTTATCAAAGAATAGAAGCAGACAGTAAAAAGAGAGGGGACAGGATGGGTTTCAGTGGTTCTGAATAAGTCAGGCTTCTGGTGACCAGCAAAGGAAGAGCCTGGTTTCCATAAATCAGAGAGGTAGTTAGCAAGGGTGAGTTGGGACTTAAGGGAACTTTGCCTTGAAAGCCCAAAGACTTGTACTTGTGCCTTAATTATACAGCTTAGGTCCTCAGAGAAGGGTGTCACTTAGAGTAGGTGAGGCTGTTCTGTCAGCTGACCAGAGGAGAAAGCGCTGATCTTACAGGCATAAGAAACTGAGTTTGGGTGAAGATGAAAGTATATACTCCTTTTGGGTTTCCCATCGCTCAGCAGAGTAATGGTTGTGCTGGTATTTAGCTGTCTGAAGATGTAAAGAAGTGTCTTCTATTCTGGTGGAATATTAACAATCCCTGAACCTCTCCTAATCAAGATGTCATGTGTACCCTCACATCAGACTAACTGAACTCAACAGGTTGGTGGGTGAAACTTGGGCATTTTATTTTTAAACTTTCCAAGTGATTCCAATTGCAGTCAGGCTTAAGAACGATTTACTTAAAGGTTTTAAGATGGAAATTTGCAAAGGGCTGCTATTCAAATCACTATTCCTACAGCTACTTAGCTGTTTATGATCTAAGACGACACCTGGATATGTGTCAAAGGTCAATTATTAAGAGGGTCTGGCAGTGAAAACTGATATCATCCAGGTGGGCCTTCTAAGATAATAACTTGCTGTGAAGCTTCATGTTCGTTTCCACATTAGGAATGCAGAGGCAGCTTATTAGGAGGAAGCTGGCGTGGTCTGATTCTAGAGCACATGCTGTGGGCTCTATTTCTTTACAGTACACAGAGGAGCCTCAGGACAAGGCCTTCCCCACTCCTCCAAATGCCCACATATCAGACTAGGGGGATACTTCCTTTTGAAATTAGCCAGCTTGCCTCTGTCAATGACTGTTGCAAATGACTACTGAATTTATAAAACGTTCGTTGATGTTCCTTGTTGGGTTTGAGATTATAAATCTTTTTCTGCCGGGCTGTCACTTGGAGTAGACTGGAAAGCTGGAGACAAAATTCCCATAGCTCTGGTAGACATAATGACTGGCATAACAACTAGAGACTGGATAGTTCCAAAAAAACTCAAGAACTTAAGAATGTTAATATAAGGTAATGAATACTCAAGAACTTAAGAATGTTAATATAAGGTAATGAAGGCAAGGGATATGTGGAAGAAAGCCTATTGAAGATTCCAACAATCTTGATGATAGTTTTGTTGCTTTTTTTTTCATCTTTCTTTACCCCTTGTGCTAGCATCTCTGCCCAGTTCAAAAGGTTATGAGAGAGACCAGCTAGAGCAGAACTGGCCGGAACCCGGAGTTTTGACCAATCACCAGGGGCTGATCTTTAAAAAGTTTGGGCTTCTAAGGAAGTCCAAGAGTAGCTGACTGGTGGATAACTAAGCAACAATGCAAAATAGGGCTCCACGGCTGTCTAGCAACAGACATGGGTAGAGATCCAAGATGGAGGGCATCTGGTAAACACAGTAGATCACATGAATCTCCAGTCTTGAGCCCCGGAAATGGGAGAGCTGCCAGGACTCTAAGAGAACCTGTTGTAGGGTGCCCAGAACAGGGGTACTATACAGGAAAACAAGGCAATGAGTTGCACTTGGGCACATGGGCAGGATGAAACACATTAAACTGGACTAGGAGTTAAAGCCTTGTCCTATGAAATCAACCTTGAGCCCAGCCTCGAGAAATGAGAGAAGAGTTTGTCCAGGGGCCAAGGGGACTTCACGCTTGGCTGATGAACTCCTGGTCTACAGCTCCCTGAATTCCCCTTACCCAAGGTCAAGATGAGTTCCAGTCATGTCAGGGCTGGACCTGTAGGTTGGGGTTAAGTGGTTCCAGCTTCTATATAGAGGCAGGAAGCCAAAAAGATCATTACCATAAGTATTTTTTTTTTTAATTCACAATTCTACTTTCCTCCCTCAACTACAATTTTGTTATATGGACATGTTCTAAGAGTATGTGCAGAGGATAACGATTAAATAAACTTTTCCAAGTAAAGCACAGTTAAAGGCTACTTCACTGTGGCCAAATGACTTTCTGTAAGGCCAAAATTACTTACTGTAGAGAGCAACCAAATGCATTTGACGCTCTTTAATGCTCTAGAATATCTAATATTATGTAGAGCACATAATATACTTTAAGTGAGTGCATATCAATACATACAAGAATATCATAGCTATGAGAGAGGCATATAATTATTATATTTGAAATATCACTACTATCCCCATTCTAGCTCAAAGTGTGCAGATTTTAAATTTTTTTAAGCTTCTGCAAAACTTTATTCTTGTTTTCTCTCTTTAAAATTGTAAATCTTAAATATTTAGGAGATATCTTGCTGTCATGTAATAGCCGATATTCACACACACACACGCATATAGGTACACAAATACACACAAATGGAGACTTCCAATGAGAAAACAACCTTGTAAAAGGAGTTTTACAAGGGAGTGCCGTGTTAACTGACATATTGCTGAGTTAGCAACTAAATAACCAGCTACATACATCCCTTTTGTATCATTGAGTAGTGTGCATTCTTAAAGTGATAATGGAACTAAATTTGGAGAGAACAGGCCCTTAAGTTTCAATTTATTTGTTTCACAATCACAGCCTCAAACTGAAGGGAAAATTACACTGCAGTTTGATAAATAAAGCACTATACATTCAAAAACAAAATGCAAAATGAAAACTTTCAGAACTTCAAATAATCAAGGATCTTAGATTAATTTCATCAGTGGTGGAGAGTTTTTTGTTGTTGTGAATTTGCTGGAGAATTTAGTATGAAAGCACTCTAACTAGTGTCTGATTATATCAGTGTCTCTATTTCCTTTTAGAACACACATCTGTTGTTGTGGGGGTTTTTTGGAGAGGAGAGTGTGGTTGTGGTTATTATGGAAATACGGCAAAACCAAATATTTTAAAGCAGATGAGAAGAAACCCACAAACAGTTGGCTCACAAATGTTGTAATGCTTTCCACACCCAGGCATAAAGCAAGTGGCAGCGGCAGCAGCAGCAGCGTTCCTGGTGGCCTCTGTTTTATCTGTTTCAAACACTGGGCTGCTCTTGTTAGTTAACTGACTGGAGATTGTTTTCTCCCTTTATCCCCTCTCTCTCTTTTTAATTGTTGTTACTCTGTTTTGCCTGAAAGCTGCAGTATCTCACTGTTCATTATTCCCTGTTCAGTCAAATCCTGTCCAAAATTAACTCATTGTGTGCTGGAGTTCTTCTCAAGCTCTCTTTTCTTACAAGATGCACAAAATAGACCTCACTGTAGCTCTTTAAGAAGTTTGCATATCATATGGATAATTCTTTGAACTAACTCAATGCTGACTTCACTGGGCTGTGCTTCTTTAATATTTACAACTTCTAACTAGAAATATTTCTAATTATTAATAAGAAATTGTTACAAAATTCTAAAGTTTCAACCATTTTAATCCTTTCTCTCTCTCTCTCTCCCTCCCTGTCTCTTACATAAACCTGGTTCCACAGACCCTGTTTTGACTTTAGTTTCTCTGTTTTATTTTACTTGGAAATTTTTAAAAGAGTCTTCTGAGTCTCCAAACTAAAGCTATAAGACAGAAAAAAAAAAAAAAGCCATCAATCAATACAGCTGGGGAACTAGTTTCTCATATCAGCATCGAATTCCAAGGTATTCAACTTGAACTAAGTGCAGCCATCAGAAAAGCCATAGAAATGGGAAAGTTACTGTTGTAAATTAATGATTATTTGCTGTGTGCGTTAGAGTTGTGCTTTGTACCACATTTTATTGTGATGTTTTATTCTTACTCAGTGCAACAGTAATTGGGTCTTAAACATGATAAAGTATCTTCAAGGCTGCATTGGTAGCTGAGCTGCCTACAGCAGGTTTTTAACTCTAGTTAAAGAAGGTTAATCAAAGCTAATGAATCTATTTTATCCATTGCCATGAGTTTTTTTTTTTTTAAATGTGCCAGGAGGTGACTGAACTAAAATCCGGATTGTTCAGCTGTGAAGGCAAATACATTTTTAGCATAATGATTTTGCAAGCCTCTTTGATGGCCCTGGGTCCATGGATGGCAGGTACCTGCAAGCTCTGTAGTTTTCTTATCTTTCTACCACTGCTCACTCTTCTGCCATTAAAAAATATGAGCCTTATGAAAATACAGGAGAGGGAATGCAATCCCACACTACGGCCTTCAGTGTGAGAATATCAAGAGACTGTTGCATTCAGAAGTTCAGAATAGCTCTGCTCTTTATAAAAGAATATGAGGAGCCCCCTAATAAGGCCAATTCATTAGAACAAGTGTTTGTTACTAAAACACACCACGCAGGACCACAGGGATCCGAGCCAGACAGCACGGCAATTAAAGTTGCCTGCCTTCCAAACGCGGGCGGCCCACCAACTCTCACCCACGAGTTCTGCTTTGTTTTCCTATTAGAAATGTGATTGAAGAATGCAAGTTCATAATTTGTTCATGCAGCAGAAGACTAGTAACTCTCTGGTTGCAACATCCTTTTATACACTTCAAATCAGAATTAAAAAAAAATTCAGGTTGCTTGTGTGTGTCCTTTCTGAAAGCGCAGGAGGAGCAAAACCTTTTGCTCTGGGAATCTACCTTGCTGCCTAGAAAACATTGCCTAGTTGCATTTGAAAAAACACTCAGCGAGAGACCATCCTCCAAATATCTAAAATCACAGTAGTGGAGGGTTTTTAATTTTAATCCCAGCGTTTACAGAAAACACACACACACACACACACACACACACACACACACACTCAGCCTGCAGTGACACCTTTTCCCTCCCCTTTGGTGCTCTGCGGAGCTTTGGAATGAGATTCATAGCGACTCAGGACTGTTGCTGGCAAGGAAAACCCCCTGCCTACCAGACAGAAAGAGGGGCGGGGAGGGCTATTGTGGCTTTCCCTCCTGCTCTCTTTTTAAGCCCAAATAATATTTGTACTTTGAGGGGAGGGTGCAAAAAAGGGATCAAGATATGAAGCAAGGCAGAACCCAAATAGCGAGGGGGAGAAAAAAGCTCAAGGAGAGAGACCAGCTTTGGTCCGAGAAAGGGCCTCCATCACAGGTTTCAAAAGCATCTTTTTTCAGTTTCACGAGCCACAACCCCCTTGATGAAAACTAGTTGCGAAATTCAGCGCCTGTTAGGCCTCAGCTAATTAGAAAAAATGGGCTTTTTTTCTTTTCCTTTCTTTCTTTAGCACCTTTTCTTTCAAGCATTTAGTCTCAGGAGGGGGATCCAGGCTCTTGGCCGGGCTGTTTTGAAAACACGCCTTTGAATGCGTCTCCCTAATTCACGCCTTTTGTTTTTCAGCTTTTGTGTTTGCCAGTTTGACCATATAACGTTATACATCTGGTGTATAGCTTGTTGGGGGCTTTTTTCTCCCAGGGTTCCTATGCATTCCCTATAGGACCTTCCTGAGCTTCAAGTTGAGCGATCGTGTAACATAAAGGGGGTAAAGGAGAGCCTAGGAGGCTGGGGAGTGGGGGGAAGGAGGGAGCAGGAGAGGGGAGGAGGCCTGGGGGAGAGACAGAGAGAGAAATGAGTGAAACATAAAAAAAAAAAAAGTTGAAAAGAATTCTTTTGCTCTCTTCTTTTCTTCTCACTGTTGCGACTGGACCCTGAGTCAGCCGGCGACAAGGCCTCGGTGGGAAAATGAAGGGGCCACAGAATAGATAACTCATTGGAATTCTGGCAACATATTCGTAAATAAAACAAAAGTGGGGCGGCGGACTGGGGGAGGGCGTGTGTTCCAGGGGAAGCGCAGAGCTGCACAGGGCAGGGCTGGGAGGACATTCAGGGCCGGCTCCCTGCCTTGCCTCTTGCAGGGGAAATCTAAGATGGTCAAAGGAAAGGAATCCAACGGTTTTGCCCAGGCTTGTTTAGCAAAGCTCTTGCAGCTGGAGCTGTTTATTATTGCAGCTAGGAAGATGCTCTTCCAAACACACTTCCCAAGCTGAGAGAGCTGAAATAATCTATCCTATTTCTTCAGAGCCTGCACGGTCTGTGCCTCAGGAAGGGGTTTCTGTTAAAAGAGGAACATTCTTGAGCATGGTGATTTTTTCCCCAGCTCCTCAAGAAGAGGCATCCCCCAGATTTAGTTTGCAGATATCTTTCCCAACTCTTACCTCCCATGCACACTTTTGATAAAACAGCTTGGATGCCGCTTCTTGGAATGATGATACTGATGTAAGTTTCTTGACTTAAAAGCTCCCAGTCTTCTAGTGGATTTGGTTGCTATTGGTGCTCATTGATGGGTAATCTTGTGGATGAGCTCTCATCTCAATTTCTCCATCTGCAAAATGGACATATCTTAATATCACAGTCACAATTGTTAGTTTTCACATACCCGGATGGTTACTTTTGTAATGAGTCTATTTCATATTTTTGTTTAATATATACATAGTGTGTGTGTGTATCTGTGAGTACATAAAACCCATTATAAAGATATAGTGTATATTTTGGTGGTTGTGATTTTGTATGTCATCCAACTGCTCTAGAATAACTCTGCAAGCCTGATTTTGGCTGAAAGAAAACCTAGAATAAATAGGAAGACAATATGTTTGTGGTGGTTGTTTAAAGCTAATACCAGCAGCTTTTTCTTTTCTTTACTGCTGAACAATTTCAAAAGCAATACTAGGCATGAAAGCAAAACAAACTCATTTCAGTGCAAAGCTTATGAGTTATTTGTGTTTCCCTGAATTCAAGGAGGGGGTGGATGGGTAGGAAATTTGTTTTAAATATAGAAATGGGGAAAATACAACAAACTCCACAGAATATCTTGGAAGGTTCTGCAGCTTGAAGTGCAGAGTTTATTACAGATGTGATGTAACTTGTGGGTATAATTTTCAAAAATAGCTGAAGAATACACTGTGAGAAATCTTACCAAAAGTACCATTTTCCCCAATATATTTGTAATTCAGGTTACCAGCTGATTAACCCCTTGAAAAGCGTTTCTGTAGGTGGAAACCTATATCCCTGTCTGTTCTTAATCAATCCAGCCACATGACCAATAATGTGGATGCAAGGGTTAACACAATTAAATTAGCAAATGTTTGGAAGGAAACGGTAAAATTGGTTTTTAAAAAGATGTTTAACAAAGACATTTTGCTGTTCCAATCAGACACATAATTATACAATAGGCTATTTTCAGGAATCTATTTTTTCCTAAATGTTAATCAGACCAGAAAAAAATGCCTGTTAGTCCACATTGGGATATGCTGTAATTCCCTTGGAAAAGTAACTTACCTTAGGGAAATATTTTACTTCCCAGAAAAAGACTGTTTATTTACTCTGAATTCTTTCCCTTGCAAGGTTGTTGTCTGGTTTTTGTTTTTGTTTAAACTGGTCTCAGAACATGGAGAAGTACGACCATCGTCAACTGAAACAAAAACAAAACAAAACAAAAAAACCATGGACTTGAGCTAAAATTCTTAAATGAATTGTTTAGCTTCAAAATGTAAAACTGTCCCAGCAAGAATGTCACAAAGTGTAAGCACAGAAGGATCTGTATTTTACTGAAAACATTCTTTATATAACACCCGGAGAACACGAAAAGAATGAGCCACCATTACTTATATTACAATGTCTGTATTTATTATCTTTTCAAGTGTGCTTAACAAGTTGATACCATTTTCTAAAAGGTTTTTTAGTTTGAGACTCCTAACTCATCCACCTGCTCTCCTAGGTCACAACCGTAAGTCCAGAAAAAGGCGTGCTTTATGTTTCTGTGAAAACTGCCTTTATTTCTAGTTATAAGGGAGGCTGAACTTTTAGGTAAACTTGGTGCCAGGTAGCAGCAGCAGGAGCAACGTGAAGAAGAAAAATGGCAGTTACCCACTTAAGAAAATAACATTCTGTTGATTGACAAACACCCTTTAAATTTTAGCTATTAACAGCTCTTACAGAAACAGGAACTGCCAATAACAAACTTGATTTCTAATGTCCCCAAGGTAATAATAATCCACTAATTTGACTATATCCCAGCTGGCCTATACAGCAGTTTCTATTTGTTTTTTGTTGTTGTTGTTGGTTTTTTTGTTTTGTTTTGTTTTGTTTTTTTGCAGCAGGGAAGACTTATCTTTCTTTGGGAAAAAAAAAGGTGGGGAGTGTGCTGTAAAGTTAAGAAGGAGTGTGGAGAGAAAACACATGGAAATTTAATGTGAAAGTTTCTTGTTGCAATAAAGCTGTTAGGTTTGGCATGTAGACTGTTATCAGATGGTTCCTTTGACATTACTTGAGCCTTTCAGTAAGTAAGACAAGCCTGAAGGATTAGGTTGTCAACTTCAGCCTGTCATCTTTGAGCAGAAAAAAAGAATTGCTTTTCTTTTTCTTCCTTTCTTTTTTTTTAGGTTGCATCTTCCTTCACCAGCTTTGAGCTTTGGAGACCGCAGCAGAGGTAGTTACTGGAAGACAATCTTAGGCCCACATTGATCATGGAAGTCTAGCTTTTAAAGATAAGTGAGCCAACCAAGCTGTAAGGCTAATCACCCTGTGCAAGTATGAATTTATCTAAAGAGGATTTCATGTGGAACCCCCAGAGCCGGCCGCCAAACGGATGACTGCACACTTTAAGAAAGTTCGTGGGACTTCTCCCAATCAACTGTCAGGCCACATAAAGGGTCTGGAACGCACTGACTTAAGCAAACAATATTTAGCCATCTAAGGATACCGTAAGGCCCAAGATTTTGCTTTGTTGGCGCTGACAGGAAATATCGATACGTATCAAGTAACACTCCTGATGCAAAAAGGGATATGTGACTCCTTTCGGCACTATCTCTGTTTAGGAAACACCTTGCTTTAAAAGAAAGCACAGGTGGGGGCAGGGACAATGTCAAACCCAGCACTTCACTGGGTACTTTTCCAGCTTTCCTGGGATCACAATTTCATGAAAATAGGAACTGAGCAAAAGTCGTCTCCTTTTTGAAGAAAACCAAATGTATTGGAATTTGAATTTGCAAACTCTCAGAATGTCTAGCTGACAAGTGAACCCTGCCCATAAGCCCAAAACTATTCCTTAAGTTTATTAACCTAGGAAACCTGCCACTGATTAGGTTTGGGTGTGTTTCTCAGCTTTTACAATAGTCTAAACTATATTACAACTATGTGGTTACAGGGCCTAAAAAGTAAATAGAAATATGTGGCTATTAAGTCGCAAATCCCCTCAATAGGACATGTGAGTCAAAACTCAATTTTTTGTGAGAAGTAATGTCTGTAATCCTATTGACTCATCACTTTTAGACATTTGTGGCTTTAATTACAGGGGAAAAACTGTAATGTCCTGTCTTGGGAAAATTTGATAGGGAATATCGGGCTGTTACCATAGAATAAAGGTTGGGTTGGAGGATTTAATTTAAAAAGGAAAAAGAAAGAACCCTATTTTATCAGAACACTCTAAACATTCTCCATCAGTAATGTTGTGCCTGAGGTGATATCCTTGAAGATGCTGGAGGTGGCGGTGTTAATGAAATACCCGTTGGCATTAAATAGCATTTCTAGAATCCTGATTGTAGCGCTAAAAAGGAAAGTGAATTTTCTAACAGCACAATAAACAAGGGGAACTAAGAAAAAAGAACCCGCTGGTTCTGTGAGGAAGATTGCTTCCAGTTAAACAAAGAAATTTAGGGTCGTCTGCTTTTCATGAAAATCACATACATATGGCCTTTGAAATTTGTCACTGAAGATGGTTTTGCTCTAAGGTAAAATTCACCACTTTATAGCTTTTCAGCTGCAAGTCTCTGGATTTTTTTTTCTTCTCTCTTTTGGCCTGCAGCCCAATATGAATGTATGATCACTAGCACAATAGTTAAACATCTGAGTCTTTTTGAAGTGTCTTCAATGTTACAATGATGTGATGGTTGATTGCCTGGCAGTTTAGAAAAGACTGCATTCTGCCCCCTAGTGGTAGAGATTAAAGTTTAATGGCTGCTTCATAATACGTAATGCCTTTTCCCCCCTCTTTTCCATATGTTAAGGATATAGAGCAGTGTGGGAATTACTGACGAGTTTTGTCATAATCTGTAAAGTGTATATTTTAAACAGGAAAATTTCTAGACTGAATGGACAGGTTTACGAGGCACAGGGTCATTTGATGTATGTTTTGTGTACTCTGCTGTGCTTTGCCAAACAATATACATTACCACTATAAACAGACATTGTCCCTAATACAACATTCCTTCTGGGAAAATTTTGGGACTTCTTAATAGAAGCTATTAACCAAAAAGTGCATGGTGTTGCCAAAATTATAATATTATACACACACACACACACACACACACACATATATATATTCAGAGGAAGCATGGTATACTGTCAGATACTGTGGAACTTCACATTTCTTTTCAGATGACCATTTTTTTGTACAGGAGGTAATAAAAACAATTTGCACTAGTTATACCACTTACTACTCCACAGGTCACATTCCGTTTGTGTTCAAGTTCATAAAGAAAACCACGCACACCCAAAGTAAGGGTTTGTGATGTCCACAAGATTTTGATGTGGGAAACGTTCATCATGTACAGCTTTTTTTTCAGCTGACAACGAAGTGGAAGACATTTGTTTGAGTTTTTATCGTATCCTGAGTTCTTGCTTGTTTGTTATTCATCTTTAATGTAGAACTCATATCTTGCATGCAGGCAAGTGTTGGAAGCCACACAAAATCAAGCACCCATGATATAGGCATCATCCAATGAGTGTGTGTTTAGATCTTGCAGAAGTGAAACCCCATGTTGGAGGAAGACGGGACAGACCGAAGAGGAGAAGGAGGAGGAGGAGGCGTCCGTGGAGAGTGGACAGGCGGGACAGCTGGACCATGTGTAATGTGTCAGTTTGCTTCTGTGCCACTATTGTGTTGCTGATGTTGGAATGCAGGGAAGGCGCTAGTTTATTGAATAAGGAGCCATGTAAATTCCAGCTGTCAACATGTGATCACTCCCTCGGACAAAGAGAGAGGCTTTCTCCTCATTCATATTTGATTTCTAGTCACAGCTACACATTTTCCAGAGCCCTCATTGCCACCAGGCTACATCTGAGTAGCCTTTGGCCA